>NC_051220.1:25747718-26047718 GCF_015220715.1 Pygocentrus nattereri
TAGCAAACATAATGGCTGTATTAACTGCATCCTAGAGCTAAACTTAGGTATGCTGATACGGTGCTGGGCATAAGTCAGTCAAAATCAGTTTCCAGTCAAAACAGCCATTAATTACAAGTTATTAATTTGTCATTGTCAGGAAAGGAAAACAACAGAAAATTACACAAATGCCTCCAACACTAAGTATAATATCAAAACTAGCAGTATTTGATTTGTCAACCCTTTACTTTTATGCACTCTACAGCCACTTTAACTCTTCCATCCTTCTGACATCAAAAATCAACAGGTTTCCAAACGTGTCACTGACATTATAGTAATAATCTTCAAATAATCAGAAATACAATTATAGTAAAATTATAAGACGATAGAATGAAAATGAATAAAATGGGCCCATCGATAACAGGAGTAGCCTTATTAAATATAATTTAAATGACCAACCAAACTACAAATGTACAATCTAATAAGGCACACTAGAATGAACAAATCATGAGCTAATTAAAGACCTGAGTGAAAAGGAAGATGCTTTTAAGAAAACATGGCAGACTGTGAATGAAGGTCAGACTGAAGGTCACAGAGCTGGACCATGTTTGAAAGCACTTCCACCCATTTTGGATCTGACTCTGGGTGTGACTAAAATGCTAGTGCTTGATGAAAAGTTCTGAGTAAACTATATGTAGTTTTTATATGTTCCGCTTCAAAAGAGGCACAGACATTGATGCAAGCAACTACCCAAACACACCATAGCTGCCTTGCAAATAGCTAAACTCAAAGTTCTGGGTCTGAAATAATGCGTAACAGTCAAGAAGATGTTACTGAGAAAAATAAATAGACAAAAAAGGAGAACATTTATACTAGTGCACACAAACTGGATATCTGACATGTGGAAAACTATTTTTCAGCTGATGAGTCTAAATTTGAAAGTAACAGAGAGCAATATGTACACCTCTGAAGTACAACCCCAATTCCAGTGAAGTTGGGACGTTGTGTAAAACATAAATAAAAACAGAATACAATGATTTGCAAATCCTTTTCAACCTATATTCAATTGAATACACTACAAAGACAAGATATTTAATGTTCAAACGGATAAACTTTATTGTTTTTTGCAAATATTCACTAATTTTGAATTTGATGTCTGCAACACGTTCCAAAGAAGTTGGGACAGGGGCATGTTTACCACTGTGTTACATCACCTTTCCTTTTAACAACACAGTAAGCGTTTGGGAACTGAGGACACTAATTGTTGAAGCTTTGTAGGTGGAATTCTTTCCCATTCTTGCTTGATGTACAAATTCAGTTGCTCAACAGTCCGGGGTCTCCGTTGTCGTATTTTGCGCTCCATAAGGCGCCACACATTTTCAATGGGAGACAGGTCTGGACTGCAGGCAGGCCAGTCTAGTACCCGCACTCTTTTACTACGAAGCCACACTGTTGTAACACGTGCAGAATGTGGCTTGGCATTGTCTTGCTGAAATAAGCAGGGGCGTCCCTGAAAAAGACGTTACTTGGATGGCAGCATATGTTGCTCCAAAACCTGCATGTACCTTTCAGCATTAATGGTGCCTCCACAGATGTGCAAGTTACCCATGCCATGGGCACTAACACACCCCCACACCATCAGAGATGCTGGCTTTTGAACTTTGTGCTGATAACAATCCGGACAGTCCTTTTCCTCTTTGGCCCGGAGGACACGACATCCATGATTTCCAAAAACAATTTGAAATGTGGACTCGCCAGACCACAGGACACTTTTCCACTTTGCGTCAGTCCATCTCAGATGAGCTCGAGCCCAGAGAAGCCGGCGGTGTTTCTGGGTGTTGTTGATATATGGCTTTCACTTTGCATGGCAGAGTTTTAACTTGCACTTGTAGATGGAGCGACGAACTGTGTTCACTGACAGTAGTTTTCTGAAGTGTTCCTGAGCCCATGTGGTAATATCCGTTACAGAATGATGTCGGATTTTAATGCAGTGCCGTCTGAGGAATCAAAGGTCATGGGCATTCAATGTTGGTTTTCTGCCTTGCTGCTTACTTGCAGAAATTTCTCCAGATTCTCTGAATCTTTTGATGATATTATGGACTGTAGATGATGAAATCCCTAAGAAATGTTGTTCTTAAACTGTTGGACTATTTGCTCACACAGTTGTTCACAAAGTGGTGAACCTCGCCCCCATCCTTGCTTGTGAACGACTGAGCCTTTCAGGGATGCTCCCTTTATACCCAATCATGACACTCACCTATTTCCACTTAACCTGTTCACCTGTGGAATACTCCAAACAGGTGCTTTTTGAGCATTCCTCAACTTTCCCAGTCTTTTGTTGCCCCTGTCCCAACTTCTTTGGAATGTGTTGCAGGCATCAAATTCAAAATGAGTGAATATTTGCAAAAAACAATAAAGTTTATCTGTTTGAACATTAAATATGTCGTCTTTGTAGTGTATTCAATTAAATATAGGTTGAAAAGAATTTGCAAATCGTCATATTCTGTTTTTATTTATGTTTTACACAACGTCCCAACTTCATTGGCATAACATGATGAACTACAAACCCCGCATGAGCTGTAGAATAAATCAATACAACTAAATACATTGATTTTTTTTTTTTCCCCTAAGCTTGATTAAAGTGACTTTTAATGTGCTTTAGCTCTAAGTAGCATTACAGTCTAATTGCAATACTTAACTAGTTTTTTTTCCTCACTTTTCAAAATAATGGTTTTAAAGTTATAATCCAGGTCTCTAAAACAAAATAAAGCATAAAAAACGCAAAAGTGCAGCTTTCAGGAACTTGATCATTCTGTTTCTTGAGGGCATTCAGTCTGGACAGGGAATGATTCACCTTTGCTCAGCATGTCAGAATAGTGCTTACTCCACAGGTTTTTAGCCCCGCTAATAAACACTGAAGTTATGTTTTGACACCATGCCCCATTGTTGAAAAAATGGTTTAGCTTGGAAGGTGTTTTAAAGACTGCAGGGAAAGATGGAGCTGGGCAATCACTCTGGACGCTGTAATCCAGGGAGCAGACGAGTGGACTTTGGCCTCAGGTGCTGGTCTTGTTGACAGCAAAAGGCACCATGAGACCTGTAGATCTTTTTACCATTCCTCAGACCGAGCAGCAGACAGGGAGATGTGTTCTCCAGCAGATGGCAGTGTTGCTGTTTTGCTGTAAATCTCTGTCTGTGAGCAGCAGAGCTCATGTTTGCATTTAGCTCAGCATGTCTGTAGGTAGCTGTATATATCAGTCTCTGCGTGCGCCAGAGTCTGTTGGAGTTAGTGTGCATGTGTATGTATGTATGAAGTGGAGAGCTCTGGTGCCAGAATTTACAGTAAAAATCTATGATTATTGTTTTGAAATGGATTATGAGAAAATCTGTCTTTGTGTTTAATAATGATGCTTCTCTTGTTTTTTTATTTTATTTTATTTCAGAAGCCATAATTCTCCAAATACTTAATTATTAAAGACTTCAAAGTTCATTTAGAGAGACCATTTTGAACTTTCATAAGTTTATGTTCTTTTCTTTCATGCCATTATCTTAATCACTCTCATTATAGCTAGCTCTGGGTTATGACTGGAAACAATTAATTGATTTAAATGGTTCATTGGCAGCTAAATAAATAGAACTGCAACTATTATTGTTTGTCTTTGTCTTTTTTTTTTTTTTTTCCAGAACACAGAAGGCGCCACCATGTGCATGTAGAAAACAGTCCACTATTATATAAATAAGGAGGAAATGCTTAGTATTGGGAATATTCCAGTGCTGAGAGGACATCTATGTACATGTATGAATTTAGAGCTTCATATCAGTCCAAAGTCAAAATCTTTTATTTATCATATGCAGGCTGTGTCAGAGACATTTTATAGTGAAATGTTTGTGGTGAGGCTCAGGTACTCAGGTACAACACAGAGAGAGAGAACCACATTCAACTTTATCTTTTAATTACCAGGTTTAGTTGTTGTGTCAGAACAGAAATCACCAAACTGTGCTGACCTCAGGTCCCCACCCCGTTACAGACGATACAGTACAGTGCAAAAGCCAGAGGACTCTCTTTCATTTATTTTATTTCTAGTTAGAACGGCCGTAAAAAGTACAAGTTATTTATTGTATTGCAATGGGGGAAAAAAATAGAAAACATATGCTTAGCAAATCATTGCACAAATTATTGCCTCAACAACTAGATATATTAATATATATATATATATATATGTATATATAAATATATATGTATATATAAAATAACACACACATATTTTGCTTGCATTTTTTTGGGAGACTTGCTTTCAGTTATTTATTTTAGTTTAACGATTTAGGGGTCTGGACTGGTGTGGTCAGTCAATTGTTCTAAGAACACTAGCAGGTTCTATGTTTGATTTGCAGTTTTTCTTTCTTTCTTGTCTGATTAACAGCTTCTTGATAGCTTTCAGATTCGCAGTGTTGTGTTGTCTTCTCACAGTGATGGACAGAAAAACTTGCAGATGTTTTCAGATCTGAAGTAAGAGTGGAGCTTGAATTTTTTCCTTCAGATGAAAGCTTTAAACACTGTTTATATGATTGTGGTCTAGTAGGTCTTGGGTGTCTCTTTTTCTCTGTGTCTTAATATATTTTTGAACTACAATTTTGGAAACTCCTGTTTCTTCCACCCAGTTTACTCATCTTTCCTTTTTTATGTAAGTGGATCATCTTATATCTTATTATATATCCTCAGATGTATTTCCTAAAAAGAATCATGTAGGTAATGTACATTTTGACTGGAAATGAAATACATGATGCTGGTCACTGAGTTTCTCATGCTATTGTATAAAAGATGAAACATCTAAGTGGATAGGCCTTTTTGTAATGTAAAGAGTCCTATTGTAATGCAAAAAATGTTTTATTGTTGATTGTGACTAATGTGTAAATTGTTTTTCTGCATGCACTGTAGAAGAAGGTAACTGTCTATCAGGCTCAGAGAGAGAGAGTGATATGTCTGAGTCCTGGCTGCTCTTTCAGCAAGTGGAGTCACACTCAGTGAGACTCAGCAAGCTGGATAATTCAGGCCCTGTGCCACCCACCGCTGCCTCTCTGCGGGTAACCAGCGCCCAGCGAATGCACACACACACACACACACACACACACACACACACACACACACACACAGACTCACATACTCTGTCATTGCAAGACACTTCAGCACGCAAGCATGCATATCATATGAAGCAAGCACACACAGCCATAAACCCATGTTCATTTCAGATTCATATGGATATAACCACATGCATCTGTATACACACACACGCAGTTCAAACTAGCCTCAATCCGGTGAGACCGATTGTGAAACATTAGTAAGGTTTTATATATAATCTCCAGACTCTTCATATATGTCCAGACATAATTTAATATAGGCACTGAATATAGTGCAGCTGAATTGAATAATTGAAAAAATTCTACAGATATTATAAAGCAGATGGTAGCTGGGATTTAGACAAAGCAAATTACTGCACTCAAATCAGAAACTTGATTTTAATTCAGACGCCACTCTTCTATAATTTAATTTCTGGTCTGAACGGCCAGAAAAAACAGCAAAAAAGCATATTTAGCAACCAAAAAAAAAACTGCAAGAAGCCAACAACTAAATATAATATGAAAGTTGTCCATATTTATTGTTTCCACTTTGTGCCTTTATTACAGCTTCCATCCTTTTCAGGGGACTTGATTTAAATTTTTAAACGCAATCTGCAGGGATAATTGTCCACACCTCCAAAGTTCAGTCTTGGAAGTTGGTTGCATTTTCCTTTCACAATCTAAGTGATCCCAAAAACATTTTATGATATTGAGGTCTGGACTCTGGGTTAGCCAATCCATTGTTCTGAGACCACCAGCAGGATCTTTGTTTGATTTGCAAATGATCTTTTCTGTTTTTTTTGCTTTCTATTGTCAGTAACAGCTTCTTAACAGCTACACATCCTTTTAGAATAATCATGTTATTATCACAGTCGAGGGATGGACATCTGTAGATTTTTTTCAGCTCAGAAGCAAGAATGAAGCTTGATTATCTTAAAGACTGTGACTGTTTTAGTGGCTTGTCAGGTTTTACATGGTTGTTAGAAGTTTCATTTTCTCTGTATCTTTTAAAGCTATACTATGTATGATTTGGAGGTTTGGAGACCTCTCTGGTAGAAATGTCTAATTACACAGATCGGGCAAAACTTGGTGAAGGATGGGTCTTCCAAGATTGTGAGTGAAGTATCTACTGTTGTCTTCATATCTTCATGAGTATAATGTTGATTTTGCATCTGCAACCTAAATATTGTAGCGGACCTTCATTGTCAGCCTGTGCATGTGACGTTAATGTGATGTTAGTATGGCGTGATGTGAAACACTCCCATGAAGTTTGACCTGACATCTGTGACTTTTACATTATTATTTGAGGTTTTACCCGGTGACTTGCAGTTTGCATGCATGCCAGATTTGAGTTTTTTTTCTTCTTCTGAGTCAGTAATGCTACTTTTTAAAAGAAAATTCAGTTTCCTCAAAAATATCTCTTAAACATGATCTTGTACTTAAAGGCCATCTTTGGCTGGAATCTAATTGAACAAAGGGTGCTCTCTGATTTCACATACTGTAGATTTTACTTAAATAATAATGCTGTTGCTGTCATTACAAAGCCATGCTTCATACAAAAAACATTCACGTTCATGTCAATTTTTTAATGGAACACAATGTCAACTATTAGAAAGTGTAGGGATAATATACAGATGTGAGAGTGAGGATATTTTGCACCACAGTGTGCACAATACAACAACAAAATGTTTATTAACAAAAAGTACTGCAGGCTTATGTTGTGGGTGAATACTGTGTCAGATGTTTGATTGAAGTTGATTTATAGCACCATGGGCATGTTTACTTCACCATCTAAAATGCAATGAGATGTTCCAAAACTTGCTTGGGTTTAACCAGAAAAGCCTTTGAGTTACAGCCTGCCAGACACTGGTGTGATGTTACCCAGGTAATAGGAGGCGCCAGGTAGTTTGACACAGTCTCACCTTCTCTGTTAGTGTGAGGAAATGTCCCTATAGAGGAGCGACCATGCGTTCAAATGAGCCACATTAGCTGTTACGCCATTGTGTTCGCATAGGCAATTCCCAACTTGCTCTGCTGGGAAGATAAGGCGCATTGAATTTAGCATAGAGTATTTTTACTGAAACTGAGGCTGTTGCCTTCTGTCATGGAAAACAAGACTATAGGACCACCTCTGAACATTTTCTATTAATTCATAGTCAGTGTAATGGCAGAACGTTGCTTTCTTGACAGTCCTCAGTAAGTAGAAGGTTAAGTACATAATGACATTGCATTTTATGAATTTTGACATGATGAAAATGTTTAGAAGCCTGTCAGGACAGGTTTCAGTAGCAGTATCAGTCTCTGTCTCTATACTACAACATGAAGTAGTGGTTAATCACGCAATGTTTTGACAAATTATCTGTAAATTGTCCAAAAGAGCATGGGATTTGCTCTCTGTTTCAGATGCAATCCATGCTTTATTTATTTTTTTATTTACTTACTTATTTACCCAAGCTCAGTTATATGTCAAGTTTCATTGTTTCTTCTGCAAGTAGTTGAAGTGAGCGCTTTCTCAGCTTTAATGTTTTATTTGGGACTATTAGGTAATATTGCATCTTTTTCAAAGAAAAGTCATAACACCAGATTTTTTATACCGTGACTCGTGAGCTTTACATAAAGCTATGAGTTAATTTGCTAGTCTGCACAGTGTGGCAGTAGTGGCCATCTCTCATATCGTCCCTCACTCACTATTTGTCAGCCATTTGTAAGTCACACTTGGGCTTTGAAAGGGGGCAAGGCTTTCACTGCAGAGGCATTCCCAAGCAGGGTGGAATATTTCAGAAGAACCCTATGATTATATCCACATTAATGGCTCTGCGAGACTACAGAGATGTTTCTTTGGATGGATCTAGCAAATCATGCTTATTACAAAGAGGAGGGTCATCTTAAACTGATTAGGGGCCAAAATATCAGGTTCTATTTTAAAGCTTGCCCCATGCCTTTGGTCTCCTCAGACAGTCCCCGATGCCAGACGCAATAAATTATTACTCTAAATCAAAACAGAATGCTCGCTTTTTATCTGAATATTTACCAATGTCAAGGCAAGGGACGCCTTCTGCGCAGTTCAACTTAACCATGGCTCCGTTGCAGATATTTTATACATTTCAACAAAAAGTGCTTTTTATTATGTTTCCCTGAGGCTCTGGTTTGGAGTATGTGAGTGAACTGAAATATTTTGTGTCATTTCTGTGAAATAACATTCTTGTTTTGGGGGCCTTTGATGGAATAAACACATTCAGTAGTGCTTTCTACATGCTGGAATCTTTTGTCATGCAACCAACCCTGTTTTGGTGGTGCAGTGTTTTAGCTTAGCCCATTTTTACTCATGATGGGAAGTCATTTGCAACACATTTTTGATCTAGCAGATCACCATAGCATGCCTTATGAAGACTTTATGTACATTTTCTTCTAACATTGCTCACATATGTTTTGACTATACAGAAAAACAAAGAGAAGAACTGACTAGCTTTTATGCTGTATTAATATATTTTTCTCAAGGTTTTACAATATCATAGCATCAGATGATATTTAGGCCTAAACGATATCAGAAGCTAGCATTAATGAAACTCACACATGCTTTTTTTGTGTTTTCATCACTTAAAATCACAGCAGTGACAACTATATACAATATTGTAAGCATTAACCAAGCAGCTTTTTTTGTGTTTTCATCACTTAAAATCACAGCAGTGACAACTATATACAATATTGTAAGCATTAACCAAGCAGCTCAAGCACCCCCCCCCCCCCAAGCCCCCCCCCCAAGCCAAAAAATGGCAACTTTACTGGACAAGGTCAAAGCTGTGTGTTACTTTTAAAATATGTCAGTGAAAAGAGATTTTATTCCAAGCAAGGATTTTTTATTGATTCATTCTTCATTTTCATCACATAATGTAAAGATTACATAAAAATATATTATTTCTTGGTATACACAAATGATATAATGATATATTTAGTTTTTTTATGTCTTAAACAAAATGAGCAAATGACTTACACTACAGTTAAATTGTTGTCGTCTATCAATTCCGCTAAAACTGACACTCCGTATTGTTCTGTGACAGTAAACATCAAAAGGCACATAGCACAGCAAGCAGCAGTAGAACTCACCTTTAACAGATGTACCGCTTTTTGATTCATGTTGATATTTAAGAAAGACATTTTATTGTAACTGAATAAATTCCCTTGCATCATAATCTAACACAGCACCGTGAGTCTTCTGGGTCAAAATCAGCATGCTTTAATCTATGCATTAAAAACAAAATGACAGCAGGACTCTAACCTAGAAGCCACATCACTGTAAATATTCTTGACTTTTAAAAGATATAAGAAGAGAGACAGTGGGTTTGTGGGCTTCTTCCAAGGTACAGTGTCATTTCTAATTCATCTGCTCTTCCCTTTACAAGTGAAGCACTACTGCTGAGTAGCCACTCATTTTTCTGTTCCTCTTCCTTTATAGAAAGTATTAAAATTTGAGCCCTCTCTCTTTATTCCATTCTTCTTTGTAGTTCATCAAATAAATGAGTGGAGCAGCAGGACATGGAGAGGGGGCTGCTGTTGCTCACTGCTGCCCCTCATGGTCATGCCTGTGTCTTTGGTTTGGGTTTGTTTTGAAATGATAAAAAAAGGAGAATTTCATCCGTACAAAGTTAGTTATGGTGAAAGTTACCTGATATTTATGCAATATTATTGGGATGTCCAAATGATTAATCTTAAATATGAGTATGATTA
Source organism: Pygocentrus nattereri (assembly GCF_015220715.1). NCBI lineage: Eukaryota > Metazoa > Chordata > Actinopteri > Characiformes > Serrasalmidae > Pygocentrus > Pygocentrus nattereri. The sequence goes on from NC_051220.1 coordinate 25,757,538, forward strand.
CACTGATAATGATTTATATGTTTAGTATTAAATAGTGCATAATGAAGGCACAGTGAATACGTAGTGCTGAATGCTAACAATATAGTAATCTTGACAAAACCTTTTCTTGCTGATATAAATCATGCAATTGTAAGATGAAATATTTAATGTTATTCATTCATTTATTTATGTATTATTTTTATTTTATTTTCAGTTAGGGTATCATACTGAGAAACTGCTGTAAAGACGTTAAACCAGAACTGTTGACGTTGTTACTCAGATATTATCTAAAGATTATGATGCAGCTATCTGAGTCAACAACTCTATTTGCATTTGCTCTGATACAGAACTAGGAAGCAGCTTTCTTTGCCTTTCCCTTTACCCATGAGTCCCCAGAGACAGACAGGGTCAAAAGGTGCCAGGCAGGAGTATAGGAACAAGGTTTCCAATAAAACAAGCCAACTCTGACCGGCGTGCACACTGCGAAAATGAAAACCAGCCCAGCTGCACGGATCATGTTCAAAATGATCAAAATGAATACCAGATCAAGTCCTGATACAGTCAGGGCAGTTTGGGCCCTCTAAAGTGCAACTGAAAGATATAGAAGCAATCTTCTAAATTTAGCCAGTGCCGCACCTTGTTAGTGTGGAGGAGGACTGTGCGGGTAGCGAGTGAGAGGGAGTTCCAGAAGGGTTCCATATGCTCAAATCCTATTGGCTGTTGAAGCTCAGAAGAGTTGCAACTTTGACAAAACCTCAAAAACGGATAGACTTTCAGAAAGCTCCAGTGAAGGCCCTTTAGTGTTTTCTTTAATGCTATATATCAAGTTAACCCTTTGGCCTTCATTTTTGAGAGGGGGTATCCATTGTCCCAGCTAAGGAAATATGATTTGAATAAGGGGAGGTGAACTGTTTAAGTGGTCATGCATTTACCATGAAATATGCCCTTATTAAGGATGAAAGATTATGTTACAGTTTTGCCACAAAAGCTTAATATGCAGTCCAAACTACAAACATTCAGTCCACCTTTCTCCTCTTTAGCTCTAATGTGATTTCTGCTTTCAAAACATAGCAAATTCATGGATGACAAAGTTTTTCAGGAGGAGGAAAGAATGATAGAATCATGTGTGTGTGTGTGTGTGTGTATATATATATATATGTATATATGTACACATACACACACACACACACACACACACACACACACATATATATATATATATATATATATATATATATATATATATGTGTGTGTGTGTGTGTGTGTGTGTGTGTGTGTGTGTGTGTGTGTGTGTATATGTGATGCACATGATTCTTTCATTCTTTCCTCCTCCTGAAAAACTTTGTCATCCATGAACACACACACACACACACACACACACACACACACACACACACACACATATATATATATATATATATATATATATATATATATATATATATATATATCCTGAGATGAAAACATCATAAACCACAAACAAATACATTATCAATATCAATTTTTACACACTTCTTTATTCTGCCAGAATTTAAAAAAATATATACTTTTATAGCTTATGTATTTGTAGTTGTGAGGTTTACAAGTTTATGAAATATTATGAAAAGTCCACATGCTGTGGATGGGCAGTAAGGGCACTGGCTGCAGCAGAGTGGAAAAATATTTTTATTTACAACTTATTTACGTAATTATTTACTTTGACACTTCAGCTTGTTACATGACAAGGTGCTATTAATTTGGTATACACTTTATAGACTTTTTAGTTCAGCCACTTCATCTACTGTTCATGATCCATGGCTTATTTTGCACTTTAATGTACTGATTTGTTGAATCCCCATTAGTTTTCTTCTTCTAGGGGAAAACTGCAGACAGTCATGTGATTCTGTGTGTCCATTTTGTCTGGTTGAGTTGTGAAAATGCTGAAGAAAAATGTCATCATCAAGATGATGGCAATGCTATGTTGTCATGGGGGTGACTGATAGTTCTGAACATTATTGCCTCCTCACGGTTCATTGCTAGACTACCCTCATGTATCTCAGCTGCAGAGCACAGGCCTGGTCCTGCTCTTTCCAAATATGCCTTACTCATATGTTCTCCTCTTTCAGTGTCAGGATTTCAATATGAGCAGCTCTCTCTATGCATAAGAGTTATCGTGAGGTATATTCTGCCAATTGCATGCTATTTCTGTTCCTTCTGAAGTTGCTTCCTGGACATTCATGCCCTTCATTTATGGTTTACAGCAACTTCTATTTATTTTTTGTTTTTCCTACAATAAACTGTTCTTATTCTCCAGAGCTAGTTGAATGCAGTACTGTGCTGAAGTGCACTTTAAGTACAATTAATTTATGTTTCAGCATCAGAAAAAAAAATACATGAAGGGTTTTGTTGAAAAATGCATTATAGACCAAGGATAGGCTCCAGCACCATCCCCCACCCCCCCCCCGCGAACCTGACGGAGAAACAGCTTAGAAAATGGATGGATGGATGGATGGATGGATGGATGCTGTTGGCAGTGGGCTTTACACATACAAGAAAATACCATCATGTGTTATCAGTAAATAGTATTTCTAGTGTTTTGCCTTTCTTATAGCTTCTGTTGTCTTTGGGAGACTTTCAGTTTTATAAAGAAATATGCAGGGATATTTTTCTACACCTCCAAAGTTCAATCTTAGAGGTTGGTTTTATTTTCAGTATCTTGCAATCCAAGTAATCCTAAATACTTTCAGTGATGTTGAGATGGGGTGGACAGTGGTGGACAGTCTATTATTCTAGTTTAGTGTTGCATGCAGCAGCTTCTTGGTGTGATTTGTGCTTTTTTTTTGACTATTGTTTTCAATAACGGCTTCTTGATAGGTACACATCCTTTCAGACTCACCATAGTGTTGAGTTGTCCTCTTACAGTGGAGGGATGGACTGAATTTTTTGTGTGGTTTTCATTTTATTTTTTTTTATTTTTAGAAAAGCAAAAAGGGAAATTTCTTTTTCTGTCATCTCTCCAAGATGAAAACCACTGATATGTTGACAGTCTATCAGCTCTTGTACCATTGGCAGTTTTTAAATCTTTTCCATGTGCAAGTAAATTATTTTATATATAATCTAGCTAGTAATCAATGACTATTTTTTAAATTGAAATGGCATCAATAAAGGGTTTTTGCACAGTCTTGTAATAAGGTAACAAAAATGTTAAAAATAGGGGGGAAAAAATGTCAACACCATTACGACGGCACTGAACTGAGTAAAAAGGGCAAGATTTTGTTAGTATTTTGTGCATGTATGTGCATGTGTGTCTTTGTCTGGGTGTTGAACTGTGTGCCCTACAGGATGTAGAAGTGCCCTATAGCAAGGCGCTAAAAGAACAATCTGATTACACTCCAGTGACATCATCAGCCAAACAGGTTTTCACGGCTATCAGGCAGTGGAGCAGGACAGGGTATTTGAACTGAGGACATGAAAGGCCCCAAACAGCACGTTCTCATTTCAGGTAACTTAACCTAGACGGGCTGCTCTCGCTCGCCTGTTGGCTTCACAAATACCTGTTGTGAGAGCTCCGGCATGGTCTGTTTGTCGTTAAGCAGGCTATGAGAGCCTTCCAGGCAATTGCATGTACTTCCTTCACACTTCTGTCATAGTTCATAATCTGTCATACATTATGTGCTAAATAGACTTTGAAGAGCTAAATCTGTCCCATTGGGGGGGAAAACTGGGGTTTTTCTCTTGATTTAACCAGTGAGACAGTGTTGATATTTTAAACTTGCCTGTGCCTGCCCGTTCTGGGTCACTTTAAAGGTTATGTGTGGATTTCTGTGAAAAGTTCACATGTTAATTTCCCTCTTTTATTCATAATTACAATGCATTCCTAGTTTAGCTGCAAATCAAAATATCTTGCTGCCTTTTTGTATTTTATCTGCTGATTCATTCATCTACAGCTTTAACACAGTCGTCTAGAATTGTGCACTGAAATTTGCAAGCGTTTGATATGGCTTCAGTAAAAGCAAACAGGGACTTTAAATAACTCAATTACACAATTAAGTGGACAGCATTATTAAACCACTGTGAACCACATGTTGGCACTAAAATAAACCATGCAAGTAACTGGCCAGTTCATGCAAACACAGAGAGAATACTTCTGAGGTTCTCTCTACAGTAGCAAAGGCAAACCCAAAAAGTTAGACCCTATGATTAAAGCTACTCAACCTTTGGGAAAAATAAACTTTGTTCACCACTTTGTCTAATCAGACAGAATATCCTGTTCTGCAGTCGTCTCCTACACTGTACAGTCAGTCTCTCTGAAATCGCTAACTCTATAGCAGCATATACTCCACTATAAGGGCATGACTTTGGGTAGAACATTGGATCAATTAAACGAGACCTTCACTGGGAATTCCGGGTGTATGCAGTCACAGGGAAGAAATGTCAAAACGTTATTAAACAAAAATATGAAATGATATAATGATCTAACCTCATGATAAGAACTCAAACCTAAATTTGCAGTGGTTGGTCTAACACAGTGTTCTCAAATGATATAGAAGGGTATATACACACTGCTTGCAATGGTGAACTATTTGTAAAGTTTTATACTGATAGCAATGATATAAAAATTTCCTGCTTTGTGTCTCTTTATTAGCAATATGTAATAACAATAAAATGGTGTTGTGACGTTTTGATAGTACAACGACTATATATGACAAAGTATTAAGCATTAATAAGTATTAATAATTTGCTGTGCCTTGACCAAAATATTCACTTCAGAAAAATCTACTGTATTGTTTCCTGCAGCTGCTTACCATCCAAGTCGTGATTAGAGTTAGGGTAAATAGTGAGAGAGGTCATATTGTGTGTGCTGCTGATTTGCAATGGGGAAACCGTAGCATTGTTTATTTGTTTCTGTAATTTCTACCAACTGGAGAAATATCTGTGGCTGGAGAACAGAGGGCATGTGGGGAAGATTCAGGGCAACACTCATAGCACAATGCTACTGATTAAGCAGCTATTGTGCAGCGCTACTGGATGAAGCAGTGCTGTTTTGTTAGATGATGCTTGTACTTTCAGGTTTACTGTATTCCACTGAATATGATTGTGATAAATTGCATCTCATGGCCTTTAGGGTCTACTAGGTGTTTTTATTAAAAAAAAAAAGACAAGTTTATAGATAGTTACACTTAACCTAATGAAATAGTCTATATTTTGTGGTCCAGAAAATTTCTTGGTTGCTTAAAGTATATTGGTGTGAGTTGCTGAGAGGGTGTGTTACATTTACAGTATATGGGTGGGAACACAATGGCTATGTGTTCAATCTGCCAAGAGTTCTTTGGTGGCATGTGGATTTGACCCCCCTGGCCAGAGTCTCGGCGGTCTGGCGCCTACCAGGTTGGTCCAAAACACCATTTCTGCCTGAGATGTATTCGTGAGATTTAGTGCAACAACAACATCAAACATTAGCCTTGATTGTCTCTAATTGTAGGATTATTTAATGCTGCAGTCTCTTTTGTTGAGGAGGGGGAGATATTATCATTCAACCACACTTATTTAATTGTGGCAATTGAGACTGTTCTGAGACCAGGCCTGGGCTTTCATCTGTAATGGTAATGATTATGAGATAGTAGCAGGCCTAGAAGACTGATGAGTGTAGTTTTTTTTTGATGAGCAAAAGAATTTTAAGATTACTTTTTTTTCGTTAAAATAGGTTTATTGTACACTAGTGGCACCTTTTCATGAAATGGTTTTAGCATTATGCTAAAGAAGGCAAGACTATGTATCTGTGATATCTAGCTTTTGTCTTTGTGTGTGTGTGCTTGACTGAACCTTGCCAATGAAGGTTTTTACTGGACAATATATAAACCGGAGATGCCTTTTTTTTGCCATGACAGCATGCTTCGTCAGACAGCACAGCCATTTATGGAGGATTTTATCGTGTTGATTTAAGCAATTAAACATGAAGTTGCTTTCTGCAAGCTCTGCCTGACTGTATCGTCTTAATTAGCGTCCACGCAGGGCTTATCCTCAAAGACTTTCTGTTGGCTGATAAAGCAGCCTTATCACAGTCATTACGTGCTTAACTGTCTGGCCCTGTAAAGAAAAAAACTCTGTGTTTAGATTCAGGGAACGTTTGACATAGCACAAGTACTCTTTCATGTGCATGTAAACAGTTCATTTTAGGGAGCCCTAAACAGCACTGCTTAGTGAAATAACTTTTAATTCTCATAAGATAACTCCTGTACTTAGGAGGACTGATGAACGTTTAAAAAACCTCTAAAGCACATATATCTTGGTCAATTTTTGTCAATTTGGTGGGAATTTCCCTGGGTCAAACGGACAAACTATAACTACTGTTCCCAGTCCTATCTTAAACAAAGCAAGCATTACTCGTTTGGATGTAATGAACAAAGTGAGACTTTATTGTTCGTCCATCAACAGTGACAGCAATTATCAGACAGCACACTGGAAACTACATTCGTCTAGCCACCAAAATCTGTTGAGTGGCAAAAACTTAATCCTCATGAGTAATGTATTTATTACGAGGTCTCCGTGCCATTGCTGAAAGGTGCTTGGGATGTCTACCAAATCAAACAGAAACGTATGGTGTGGCTCGTCTCCCTCTTCTGATGTAGGTTTCTTCTCCCTGTGGGCAGTTTTGCAGTCTCAACCAGGTCTTCAGTGGTGGAGATGGTGTGTGTGTGTGAGCTCACGGATATTCAATATATGTAAATAAATCCTCTGCCGCAAGTCGACCACATCCAGATGGTGATCTAATCAAAAGTGACAAAGCATCCCAGGGAGAGACGCGAGACTATCTCTCCTCAGCCTATGCCAGCAGGGAGCTGTTATGACATGGTTTATCGTCGTCATCAGCAGGTAATTTATATCGGCCCTTAGCTTCTCAAAGCCGCTATCTCTCTGGAGAACTCAGCTTACAAATGGGAGGTGAATGCTGGTAGCAGGTTCTCACACCTCGCTGTAGAGGGGGAGGCGAAAAGAGGGCACACTATCATAGATCCCACACTGCGGGTAGCTGCTTGATAGCTCTACGTGCCTGCTCTGTCCCTGCCCAAGTGTTAGACCTTTTCTCCTGAACACACATACTGCTGATGTTAGACCTGCAACATGGATGAAGAAATCAGAAGAGGGGACAATAGTCATTATAACCAGGAGAATTGTATTAAATGTTGGTAAGTGGACAGTGGAGGTGAATGTTGACCCCAAGGAGGAGATTTAATGAAAATGGTTAGATGGTTACATAAATGTTATTCTTTCCATTATACTTGCAAGTTATGCATACATAGAGTTATGTTAGTATTATGATAAACAGACAGCACTAATAATGTCTCTTATGTAGTAAGGCCAAACCATGGTTGACCATAGTTGGATGGTTTCATAAATATTGTTTCCTTTTTAAAGATGCTATACCAGCCAGGTTCTACACATTGGCACCTGCATTACTTAGGGGAGCTCATCTGATTTGGAAAGCCGAACCACCTCATCATCAAAGCGATTAATTTTCAGATCTTACAGAACATCTACATGAAATGAAGATGAAAGTGTGAACTGTTCCAAAGGCACCAGAGCAATAGCCAAATGTTTATCGTCATTGAGCAATCTAGAAGCAACAAAACGGAAAAATAATTTGTGGAACAAACATGAATCAAAGCTCACAGAATACAAGCATTGAACCATCACAGATGTACCAAAACTGCCCTTACAAAGGATCAAAAACGTTCAAAGGAACTGGACAGGTTTCCTATCAAACCCTGCCATGGACATAATCAGACTCTAATTTTTTTTAGTAGGAACAGCAAGTATCTACATGATCGCCCCTACAGGGCCAGTCAAAGTTCCCTTGTATTTAAGTGCGATGGTGCCAAGTGGAATTGGAAATGTTTTCATAGCTCAGTGTTATCAAAACTACATCTAAAAACGAGACCCCACCTTCAGCTCCCATTTCCTTAGAGGCCAGAGCCTTAATAGACAGGTAGTGAAAATTGCAGTGTGGCGCCATGGGTACTTCTGAGCAATAGACCTTTCTGTTTTGAGAACAGTGCAAGAGCATACTTTAGCAAGTTTGTTCCAAGAGAATTTGTTTTTGGAAAATTGTTTCTTGGTGGCTCAAAGGAGCAACACACCAGATTATTCCGTTCAGTATACATCTGGGGGAGTGTGCTGAATCATTACTTCTAATTCTCTACTCTGTCACAGTGCATATCTTCTGAAAGTGTGTCCTGCTACATTTTGGTGCAGCACCATTGAATTGTAACAGTTTTAAATAGAACAGAGAACTATGATTCATCCAATCACGCAAACCTTTGGGTTATTTGAGCTTATTTGATTCGCTTCACTGAAAATCTAACTTACATTTTTGCAGCAGTAACATTTCTTTCTTTGTTTTTCACACTATAAAAAGGCACTTGCCATAATGATGCCACATTTATTTGTTGTGTGTTTTAGACTTAGATTACTGGGAGACATGGTGTCCTGAAATGTAATTGAATGGCATTTCATTAAATTGTATTAGAAAATACTTAAGGGCTATTACTGTTTATCTAGATTACAACACTGGAATTTACACTAGAAGACCAAAACTGGGCAGAGTCAAGATTGCTTTTATGATTGTTTGGATCATGAGAAGCAGAAAATGCAACCATCTTTTAAGACTGAACTTTGGAGGTGTGCAAAAATACCCCTGCAATTTTTTTGAAATACTGAAAGCAGAATGGAGGTTACTAGGCAAAGCATGGATACATACACTTTTAAATGTCGTTGTTGAGGTTTCTATGTATTTTATTTTATGTACAGAACTGTGCAAAACCATTTGTACCGGCAAAAGGTGTGTTTATACCAGTAAAATCACTGTTCTATCAGCAGCACTCCTGCAAGAAGAGGTTTGCAAAAGGTTAAATGTACACACTGACACAAAAAACCCATTGATATTGATATTGTTTATATTGTAAAATAACAATATGTAATATGAGATTTTTTCTGAGCAAATGAACACTCACAGCCCAGATAAATAGCGATTAGTACCTACAGTATACAATTAAATAAATGAAGAGTGGTCCCTGACTTTTTCACTGTACTGTACATTATGAGTTACTTCACTGTTCTGTCTTGGTCAGATTTTCTTCTTAAATTACAGTGTTTATATTCATGGGTATTCCACAAGATCTCAGATTTAAAGGCCACATAATAGAGTTATTCACTTGGAGGACATACTGGAGAAAATTGTAGTTAATGATTATTACTGAGGAACAAAGCTGAAGACAACCAAGAAAACCAAAGACTAATGTTCTGCTTATGGCTTTTGTCAGTCAGGCAAACTTATTTTTTGTCACAACGTTCAAAATGTACTGCACTCATGAACCAAAAGAGCCTACATGTGTTTGTCATAAATAAAATTGAAAAAAGTATCAAAAAGGGATTTGCAAAGAAAGGGAAAAAGGAGACCTGCACTTTTGAAATGAAAAGAAAACCAAAATGTAGCCACATGAGGTTTTGTTCAGGTCTTTTTTGTGTGCTTGAAATGAGGAGAGGTTCCAAAAAACCACCCACATTTACCCATAAGGGAGCAGCCAAACAGCAACCAGCACCTATTTATGGATTAGGCTACTGCCAGCTGAAAATTCCACTCAGACTGGAAAAAAAGCCAGAAGAGTGGGACAAACATCCATCATGTCATTGTTGCCACATTTGCTGGCTTGTATACAAAAATAGGAGGGCATTACTTGATAGGAACGATAGCTTAGATTAATGTGATCCACCATGCTTCACTTCAACAGCAGTAACATGCACTGTGTGAGAATGTTTGTTTCTTGTTATTGTTCATTTTTCACTGACTCTAATGATTGGGCATGTTCCTTATTTAAACATTATGTTTTTATTTTTTTTATTTACCCCTCCCCCTGTATTTCCCCATTTTGTTCAATTTATTTTGTCTGCGTTTTGGATTCAACTGAGTTCATCATCGGGTTTTTTTTTCACTAATATCAGTGAAATATCTCATTACCTTCTGCTGTTTCATTTATCAAACTGAAAAAAGTGTAAAATGAATTGTAGCTCAACCAAACTGATTGTTTAAAGACAGATTTAGAATGAACAGAGATGATTTTATTGGATTTTATGGGCCATTCTAATTAACTAGTTAAAGCTATGATCCCACAGCAAAAAAAAAAAAAAAAGTTTAAAGCAATAATTAAGTATTCAGACCTTATATATTTACAATGAGTATGTTAAATCCAAGACAATAATCGAGATAATAATATGCTAAATATATACAAAGTCATTGTTCATAGGCTACTTTCTGTTAAAAGGTGGCTGTACCAAACCCTAACCCCTAATTTTCAGCTTGTGAAAATAACACTTTAATGTTTGGTTTGTTATATGTTTTTTATTTATTTATTTATTACATTTATTTTAAAGTGAAGTAGATTTACATTTTTCATGACTTTAATTTTTAATTTAAAAAAAGTATTTAAAAATTGCTGCCCCACCTTTTTATGCCAATACTGAAACAAAGACTTTTTCATGCACAGACTGAGCCTTATTTTAGCCACATCCCTGTATTTTAGAGCAGCACCCCTGTCCCTCATGTCACTTGGTGAGGAATTAGATTCCATTGTTATCCAAGTAAATTGTGTCCCAAAGTCTGAAAATCAGTTACAAATGGTCACTATTGAAATACATATTTTCTACAGTTAAGTAAACTTTTTTGTGTTTGAATGAAAAGAATTATAATTTTGTGTGTACAGCTAATCAAAGCTGTGTTTGCTAGTCATGTACTGGCTAGCATTTTTGGGTTCTGCTCAAAATTAGCTAAAATTGCCAGTACCAAACCACTGGGTAAAGTTTCAGTAGTGTTGTGATTGAACATTCCATTCTGTCAGTAGCAAAACAGTCATTTATTTTAACAAAATAAACATAATTAAGGTGTAAAGTCAGTGAAAGCAAAAGTCCAATTAAAAGTCCTAGAAGTGTTTTCAACTTTAATTTTAACCAATAGTTAGAATGATTAGTTTACTAACAAAGTCTGGAAAGTCTTAAAGGCTGATAAACCTGCTCCCAGCCCTACCGGTTCATAACTTTTCATATGATTTTTTTAATGCAAATTCCTTATTTGCAATGGTGAGATACGCTCAAATGCTCAAGCAACCTAATTCCCTCTGTGTTGAAGCATGTTTGTATAGGTCTTTATTAGGTCAATGGGGATATTGTCCTCTATTAGCAGAATAGAGTGCTAAATGCTATATTTATTCACAGCAGATGGTATCAGTTTGAGTGTTGGTCACATCTAAAACTGTGCTGACCTTAAATGACATTATTCCATGCTGAGAAAAGGAGATCCCGTTTTTTAGAAGCAAGGCTGTTTTTGTAGTACGTGCTGTGAATATTTAAGCATCTTCTCATGCTGCTTGGTGGGAGTTCGCTTTTGTGTTTTAGTGGCAGAAGTGCAGAGGTGATGTTATGAACTCCTTTTCACCCATGCGCATGGCTGCCTCTGTATTGAGGAACTGGGTGGCACTGCAGCGGCACCTTTTAACCCAGTTATGGTTTGGCCATAGAGTCTTCTGCGCAAGGTAAACATTCTTTCACTATCGGTGTAAAAATCATATAAATACTGCAGATGATTCCTGATTCCTGTTCCTTGTAGATGCACAAGTAATGCCTGACGCACTGTTCAGCTACTTTCATTGAGTCAAGACTGACAATTGACCTCTCTATGCTCCGCCCACAGATGCGTTCCTTAGTAGCAACTGTTGCAAGCTTGAACAGGCTTTGCAGAATGTTGGCACAAATCCCATTCGGCCTAATGAATTTAGGTTGTTATGTTGGAATCAACAAATTTGTCACTTGATTAGTTTGCTTGATTATAGGATAAAACCCATTGAGCAATTACATTTTAACAGTATGACAATCCAAATATTATTGATAATTTACAAAATATAGTCAAAATTATTTGATTAATTTTTCATTCTGAATTTTGTGCTACATTTCTCTCTAAGTTCTACCGGATTTTTGCCGAGCTAGTGGCATTTGCTATGAATTCTTTTTTACACAGATACGCTTTGCACAAGAACATTTCTATTGTAGGTATGATTATATCAAAATCATGAGGTCATATTCAAATAGATGTAAAATCAGAGGAAAAGTACTCAGACACTTTTGTTTTTGTTATTTAATAAACTTACAGGGCATATATTCACTTTAAATTTACACAGATAATGTCTTTTGACTTTGTACTAAAAATAAGCAAAAAAGTAATGTTTACATGTTAGTTTAGGCTGTGCGTTCATCAGCGTGCACCTGTTCACTTTGCTAAGAGGGCTCGGAGCTGCCCGTGTGTGTGTGTGTGTGTGTGTGTGTGTGTGTGTGTGCTAAGAGAGTGTGAGATGAGCAGATGTGAGCTGGGTAGTGAACAAGCTGTTAGAGAGAAGAAATCTCTACAGCTGTGGCCTGCAACAGCTGGAAAATAAAGCACCACGACTTGTGTCAAAGTGTTTCTTTTAAGTGGTGAATACTTCAATATGTATTCTTAAGGAAAAATAACACAAAATAATGAACATTAATACTTTGAGACATCTACAGAAAGAGGTATTTAGCTTTGTGCAGTGTTGTGGTTCACTTTTGGCCCATTCCTCCCAGCTAACCATTTTCAGTGTCCTTAGGGTTCCTTTGTTTGACTCTCAAATTTCAAAATACTACATACATTTTCAATGGGATTAAAATCAGGAAATTTGATCAGGCCGTGCAAGCACCTTTACTTATTCTAGAAACGTTTTGGCTGTATATCTGTGGTTGTTGTCTTATTGAAATGTCCATCTTTCCCTCTTTCTCGGCTGATGAGAATAAATTCTCCTCTACTATGTGGAATATTTTACTGTTTTTAGAAACTGCTGTTTAAAGTATGTGCAAAGTTTAGAGTTTTGTGTGGAATGTGGGAATAGAGGTGATTGCAGTGCAGTTCTTTGCTTATTTTTCTCTTTGTAACGTTGTTCCTGCTGCTTTCATTTTTATTTAACTGCTGGTTTCCCTCTTACCTTCCTTATCATTAGTCTGAGAATGTGATGTGAAATACTGTTTGGCACACGTGTTCAGCAATGATTTATTGTGGTTTCATGAACAATTGACTTGAATATTATTGAACTAGTTGTACTGACAGGGATGTTTAAGGTAGTTACTAGGGCTTTGTAGCTCTTTCCATTTGTTTTTTTTTTTTCTAATAATGAACAATGTTGTCCCTGAGGACACTCCTTCATCTTCACCATGTTGTGAAGTGTTCTCAAACAATGGTAACGTCTTTTATCATAACACTAGGTGCAAGTACAAAGACATTATGTGTGCAAAGTGCAAAGGCTTGTATTAGAGACTGAATAAAATGTAATAATATGTAATAAATGTAAAAAATATTTTAAATTTGTGTTCAACTGTAAACAAACATCATGTGATGTTTCAGTGAAAAGATTACTCCTCACAGTCAGAACACAAAAGCATTCAAAGAGCCCTATTTGCTGTTGCTGTGGATTGAAAGAGTTTCCATAAAAGATATTTTGGAATATTTTGACATTCTGTTTCCTTCCAGTGAGGCCATCTCCCCGGGCTGCAGTAAGTCACAGCACGGCTGGGCAGGCTGGAGATTTATGAGTGCTGTAGCTGACCACTTGTACAGTCCAGCACAGCACATGCTGCAACTCCACGCAGACGTGGAAAAGTCAGGCCAGCACTGCCAACCAATATAAACTCTTAACAGAGCTAACAGTGCGATATGTATTTTATTTTTGCTGTAAGCTGTTATATATTTATACCCTTTTCAGCACCTTTATTTTTGAAAGTGGTTTTGTTGATGTCCTTTTATTAGTCTCAATCCAGTGTTTTGTTTAGGTTCGTGACTGCTTTAACCACTGTGCCACCACCATGAAGGCTATTAATCACATCATGCTATAAGTAGGACATTTGCAGAATGTTGCTGGCTAATATTTTATAGAACTTGCTAGAAGTAACTTAATGTACAATGTCATAGGACTGTAATTAGAACTGGCAGTGAATAGTGTGTTTGGGAGAACTTAGTATTTAAGTTTGACTGAACATGAAATATAATGCTTTCAAAACATTATGTATAATACTGACCTTTTTTACTGTACAGTCTGCCTTATCAAAAAATAAATAAATTCAACACTGTTGTACATTTAACAAATATCTAAACCTACACATGTAGTGATATGTGGACAGAATGTAATAATCAATAAACATAAATGTAATACAGTCTAGAACACTCAGGGGCAGAAGGGAAAAGTAATAAAGAAGCGCAAAGCTTCTGAATGTATTCATTTTACTCAATTGCAAACCTTTCCTGTTGGTGACTCCCAGGGGTACATTTGTGTGTAGCACATTAATGTCAAACCTGCCACTCCTACTTACTATTAAATGCAACTAAGAGAGGCAGTTACTCAGTCACTGTTAGGTGAATGGGATCCAATATGATGCTTATGCATAAACTCCTTAACATAAAGACAAATGCACCCAATAATTGGCTTTATGCAGTGTCAGGATGTGGGCCATACATATGCTGCATGTGTATATAGGTACAGTACTGTACAAAAGTCAGAGACCACCCTTGATTCATTTAATTTCCATCAAGATTTTACAAGAGGTAAATATAGTAGTTCTATTATATTTGAGGAGAATAGATAAAAGATCAAATCATAAAAAAAAAGGAAAGTCAAAGGTTAATAAATGGGGAAAAAAAATAAGTTTTAAAACTAGAGTTCAAAAAGTGAAAATAAATTAAATCCTTAACAACACCTAAAAACATAAACAAAACTTAGGTATTTTTGTCCATCTACTGTGAGAAGACAGCTCAACACTATGAGTCTGAAAGGATATGTAGCTATCACGAACACCAAAACTGGACATCTGAGGTGCAGAGTAGGGGTTTATGGACTGATGAGTCTAAATGTGTGTTTCTAATAGCTTTGAACTTGAGAATCAGAAATTCCAACGAATATCTAAGACTGAAATTTGGAGGTGTTGAAAAATATCCCTGTAAATTTCTTTGAAAAAACAGAAAGCAAGTTTCCCATGAAGAATTGTGGTTGTAATAAAGGCAAAGGGCAGACACATGCAAACTTTATATTATGTTTAGTTACAGAGGCTCCTGTGTAATTTTCTGTTAAATATATGTTTTCTTCGTTTTTCCTGATACTGAAAAATGAACGACGTCTGCTTAATGGCCATATTGACCATCTTGGACAATACTAAGAGTGGAGTCCTAAAGTCCACTCTGAAAATCTTCTTCTTTTTTTCCATTTAAACATTGGAGTAAACAACAGCAAGCTTGAGAATTTTGAAAAAGTAAAAGTAAGTAAAACTTTCACTATCCAATTTAAGGAAATTTGTGACATTGACCACGTTGAGTCAGATTTTTTGAGGTCAGATCTTTTCTCTTCCATTGAAACTGGTGTTCAGACTCTCAGGTGGATTTAATCTTCTTATTAGAGGCTTTTGCATTAACTTGTGGAATCTGTCAGCTTGAGTGTACATTGTTATTACAGCAACAGGGGTCTATACTAATTACTAAGAAATTCTGAAATTCATTTTCAGAGAATCTACATTTTTCAGACTGTTATGCTGATAATATGATTAAAAAAGAACGTAAAATAGAAGCATCTTTCCTACCGTTCTCAGACTTCTGGACACTGTATTTGTAATAGAATTTACATTACTGTGTGTTTTATGGAATTTTCTAGGTCTAAACCTAAACCTAACTATAATCATAACCTTTTCAACCTTTAAAAAATGAAACGTAGCTTTTGTTGCTTAAAATAAGCACTTTGCAACAGTACGTTCCCCTGCTTTTCTAGTTCCCTACATAGTCAGGACATTTTTATCCTCTAAAAGTACTAAAAAACAAACACACACGCACACACACAGGTTACGGAAATATCAGAGATGAGAGACTGATGAAGAAAGTGGTCTCAGAGCTTTGTAGCTTGGCCAAACAAGAAATATTATCAATCAGTGTTAGTCTGGGATTGCTGGCCTGCGTCCAGCTCCTCCCCAGTTCACAGCTTTAACAAGTCTGATTTGAGTGACCTGGGGAAACACTTTAATGACCACTGCCAGACTGTGTTTCAACACCGTGTGACTGGGTGGTCTGACTGGCTTGTAGGGGCACTTATTATTATGTGCAGTGTGTAGCGTGCGCTGTGCATTGCTGTTACAACTGAACAACAAACAGTGCCTCCTCCTGCTTTCAGCAAATGGACATGATGAGGTCATGCATATTTACACTGTCTTCAGTGGGCCCAGGTTACAGTCCTGACACACTCTTTCCCACAGGCTGTCCTGGGTTCATCGGTGTTTGAAGGAAGTGTTCAGTGTTTTTTATTGCCATGATGATGATGACGATTGCTATTATTATTGTGATTATTGTTATCTATCTATCTATCTATCTATCTATCTATCTATCTATCTATCTATCTATCTATCTATCTATCTATCTATCTATCTATCTATCTATCTATCACATGTAATGATGCTGAGGTCTGGACTTTGGAGTGGTCAGTCCATTGTTGATAACACCAGTAGCTTCTTTGATTTGTGTTTTGTTTTGTGATTTAAGTTTTCTTCTTTTTTGTCTGTTTCCTTTTCTCAGTAACAGCTTCCTGTCAGCTTTGCATCCTTCCAGACTGATATTGCTGAGTTGTTTTCTCACAGTGGAAGGATGGACAGAAAAATCTGTGGATTTTTTCAGATCTGAAGCAAAAGTTGATTTTCTCCTGTCTCTCAAAGATGAAAGCTTTAAGTGCTGTTTATCTGATGGTGACAGTTTTAGTGGTCTACCAGGTATTGCATGGTTATGAAGAGTCACATTTTCTTTGTATCTATTAGGACTTTTTTTTCACCTTATTTTTGAAAACTCCTTTTTTCTTTATGTTCCCTTTGAATTTCCTCCTCATGCAAATGGATTATGTAATATCTACTTTCCTCATACTGTGTGTTGCTAATTGCCGTTCTTTCCTTTGCTTCACACACCTTTTCTTTGTTTGCCTCATTTGAAGCATCAAGATACTTTGATACCATTAACTAGTGTAGACTACAGAGTGCTCAGAGTTTTATAGGAGCCATGGCGCCAAAGCATGAGCGCTCACCTTTCTCAGAAGTGCTGCACTGTAACCTTCCATCTAAGTGTTCTGGTCACTTGTCTCTGCTGTGATTAATCGTCTGTCATGTTTAATACCCAGGTTTGTTAGAGCGCTCTCTCTTTCTCTCTCTCTCTCTCTCTCTCTCTCTCTCTCTCTCTCTGTCTCTCTCTCTCTCTCTCTCTCTCTCTCTCTCTCTCTCTCTCTCTCTCTCTCTCTCTCTCTCTCTCTCTCTCTCTGTCTCTCTCTCTCTATCTCTGTGTCTCTGTCTCTGCTCTGTCTCTCTCTGGTGCTGCTGCCAGCTTTAGAGTGGCCAGTGTGCTAAGTGCAGCGTTTAATGTTTAAGGGGTTCTCACTCTTAACAAACCGTTCTGACGTCCTTTGCCTGGTAACAGTACAGGGGTACTGATGCATATTGAGGTATATAGGTCAACTTAGACATTAGATCAAGAAATACTCAGATGTCTGTGTGTGCATGGATTTCACTGTGTGCATGCCCAATTGCATTTTAAATAACTAAAAATTTCCAAACTAAAATGAATGTTTCTACAAATGTTTTGTGCATTTACACAACACAGAAAATGCTGGATTTTGCAATTGCCTTTCAACCAGGGCCACTTTGATTTATTTGTACAATACAAATGGAATAATTATTTCCCTAATTATGGTAAATACTAAGTTGCTATTTCATGTGGAATCACTCATGTTTGATGCCTGTAGCGATAAGGCACTTTTGAAGTTGCTCTGTATATGCTATAAATTGTTTCTTTTGAGTTCAGTCAAGAACCAAAATGACTCCTGTTTCACAACTGGGAATTAAGAATGGGCACTTCAGCTTTTCAGGCCTGAGCCAAGTCTCCCTAAACATCTTTTCCTGCAACTAAAATTAGCCCCATAATGAGACTGTGTTACTTCCTTTCCTCCAAACAAATCCTCTGGCCCTCTGGTAATATACAGTAATGTTATGGACTTCTCTGAAAAATTACCACAAAGTCAAGTGGGTATCAGAAGGTTCCTCTTGAACGTTTACAAAAAATTATTTGTAAGGCTTTTCTTTTGATAGAAAACATAGAAAAAGGGAAGTGAAAACATTCATTCATCATTGTATCTTTGGACAGTAATTGATGGGAAGTGAAGTCAAAAAAAGAAAAAAGAAAAATTCTCAGAACAACTTTTCAAGCACTTACTCAGTGAGAACTTTTCTAGGTTTCTCAAGGTTTGGAGAGGAGTACGAGCATAAAGCAGGCAGACATGTCCGTGTCTCCCTGTCTGCTCAACCAATGGCTCACATTTAATTGCACTTGCATTAATCTGCTATATTTCTCCTAATGAGTGCTGCATTAAATTTAACTGTAGGTGAGGAATTTTAAAGAGCCTTGGCCATCTTTTGATCAGGTAATGAAGTTCTTCGGGGGGCTGGGGAGTCGGGCAAGCTTAACAGTGTACAGTAGAGTGTCCAGTTACCCAACGGTTTGATTTTCTTCTCTCATTAGACATTCTCCGTGGTGAGTAAAGAGTCAAATGATCCACTTGAGCCAGAGCCTGAGGTATGCTTATGCAAGATTGAAAGGCCCAAATGAAAACCAAATGAAAATCATTGTGGTAGATGTAGTCTTTACTGGATGTAGTCTCTCATCATTACAGCCTATCTTTAAAGGCCACTTCCTCCTCAACAAAAACCTTAAATGTTCTCGGTTACAATGCTCTGACACTCCTTCTCACATGTTTCCATCTTTCCAGAGATCATGTCTTCAGTGAGATGTATTTAGAAAGTAGATGTGTAGTCAATGTTCATAATTTATAAACATTCTTAAAAAGTTTACACAGGGTTCATTGTGCCTTTTACTTTTGTTATTAAGGAATAAGGTCTTTTAATACTGTCATGGTGCCTGATTTAAAAACAAAGTTTCTTCAGTCTCCATAGAAAAGTATTGCTAGTAGAAAGGGATGCGCTGGAGAAGCTGTATGAGTCTAAGGTCACCTTGCTAGAGGGTTATAAATCCCTTAAGAAGTGGGCTGTGGAGCAGTGGAACTGTGCTCTCTGGAGTGTGCAGCACCATCCAGTAGTTTTGGGATGAGTTGGAGTGGGGTTTATTATCCCAGAACTAATCACAGGTCTAGATGTATGTATAAGTGCAGGAACAGCAAAAGATGTGCCTTGATGTGACTGCAGTAAGCACCCACAATGTGTCAGAATTTATCATTCAGTTTCTAAAGAGTTCAGCTTATTGTGCAAACTGGTTGTAGCCCTGCCCACTAGCTACTTAGTTGTGAGGCACAGGGTTTAAAATAGGCGTTGAAATAATGGAGCCATCAGCAAGCTGGTGATGAAATAGAAAAAAAAGTTTGAAAAAATATTCGTGTTACTAAAGATTTTTTTTTTCTTTCTCATTTTTTTCCCCCCACCAAAACACTTAATAGTGATTTTATTCTATTCTGGCTAAGAGAATACAGTTTGTGAGATAATAATATGGACTGTGCAGGTATTTCACAGCTGTGTTTTGTGCAGTGTTTTCCCACACATCTATATCTGGTCCCAGGAGTTTAAAATGTAAACATTCAGCATGTGTTGAAGGCTTGTGCCCCCCATCTAACCACTGTCTACTGCATTTTCTAAAGGAAGTCTCTCAGCATCAAGTCTTTTGACATCTTAACACATAAGATGGGCATAAAACCAGCTGTTGTGGTTAAGTGTGTAATAAGCTGCACCTTCATTTTCATCCATTCATACATCTGATTTGCATCTGAAGCTGAAGCTAAATGCTCAGTACATCAAACCTCATTTTGGTACTTCAGCGGACCTAAGATGGTATATGCAGTAAGTCAAAGAGATGAAAGGTGATGTTGTTGCTGTCTTATTAAAGCTAGAGCAGGTGATTTTGTATAAACCAGGAGTTTATTTTTTATTTTATGCTAGTTTTTGAAAAAATATCCCAAAGCCGCTCCCTCAAAACACAAGAATGTGCATGGCCTGACTAGTCCCAACAGAGAAACACACAGCATTATCATACTGGACGTAAATAATGAACGTGGCTGGCCAGCTCCATCATCTCGTTTGTAAATGTCCCGTTCAGAACCAATATAGACTAACATAAATGCAATCAAGCAACACTCACTCAAAACTACAGCGCATACATCGCAGATTATGTCCAAGACAAACATAGCCAGCTAGCGCATACACCTGTAGCTTAGCTAAAATAAACATTGAACTAATATGTAATGTAGCTACATAAGGAGCTAGCTACACTGACTACAAAGTTTATGCTTTCCAGGTCTTTAAACTCCCTCAGGTTTTGCCACTGTTTGAAAGCCACAACAGTGTTCACTCTGGTTTGGCTTCTTGCTTCATCCAACCTCTTTTTGTTCAAAGCCTTTTTTCTTTTCTTTCTTGCTTTATTGATTTCTTTCTTGCTTTAGCACTGCAAGCTTTCGTAGGTACCTCTGTCATTTTTCTTTGCTATTCTTGTGAACCTAGCTTGCTGCCTTTCAGGTATGTGTGTGGGTGGGGCTTTACAGTCTTGTGGCATCCACAGATACTTTTTTGAAATTTATTGTCAGAACATTTGATTCATTGATTGCTAAAAGGATGTAAAGAGTATTTCAAGACATATAACAACCCCCCCAGCCCCCCCCCCAAAAAAAAAAAACCCACCAGAATCAAAACTTTTTTTTTTCTTTTTATAATCATCTCATTAGAAAAAGTGTTTTGAATCAAAATAGTTACAAGACACATACAGTTTTAAAAAATGGACACAAGATTTCTGTAATCATAAAGCGGGAAAACAAAGATGAAATTTTCCTGCTGGCAAAAATGGAGACTCAAGTCTCTGTTGTCTGCATAAAGTGGAAATAAAGTGGGCCCTGTAGCAGAATTATTTCTACTTCGTTTTGACACATTAGATGCCTTTCTTTGAACAGTATAAGGCCATTTGTGTATCAGCTGGTAAGCTCATAATGTGATAAGTTAAGGATTTCTTGTAAAGTTTAGATGATGCTGGCTCTAGACAGCATGTGTGAAACGGCTTTGTGTAGGTGTAACTACAACCTGAGCATCAAACCCTAACAATTGGTTTGGAATGATTTATAAATCATTTTTGGCATGTTTCTAAAACTATGCATTCAAGCTAAAAATCATAATTCAGAGCTCCACTACAGTAATTAATATGGAAGGGCATGTAGGATGTGAAGCATACATGGCCTATTAGCTGCTCCCTACTGTCCCCCCTCTGCACCCTTCAGCATCTGTTGAGGGCACTCAGGTATTCCTGCACTCCATTGGCAGCGAGCTGTCTGAGCCTGAATCACGCCCGTTCTGAAAACAAACAGGCGCAGGGTCCCAGGCCCGGCCTGAGAGAGCCATGCACGCAGCAAACCGTCCTGACAGCTGCTTCCTGCTTCCTAACTACACCCAGCTGCTCTGTTCCAGCACAAGGCAGTGGCATGGCGGGGCCATCGCCAGGGGTCAAGGGGAAGAAAAATAATGCAAGTTTAATAGTGACCAACGATGGGACCACCAAGGTGTCCATCCGCTAGTACACATTGTAGGAGTGCACTGAGATGTATAGAGAGGCAAATAAGGGAATGGGCTAAGGGGAAAGTGGAGGAACTGACCTGAGGAGCTGACTTCCTATGTATTCTGACAATTATTCATGTAGTCTGCAACTTTTCTCTAAGTGTGGCTGAATGAGACACTTTACTGTTGACAATGACGTGATAATTCATTTCATGCTTTGTTATCACTGCTTTGTTGCTTTAAGACATGTCAGGCTACGAGAACACATTACATACACAACTTGTGTAACTAGAACATATCTTCACTCAATACGGGTTCCGGAAAGGGTTCTTTGTACCAATCTCATAGTACAGGGGTGTCCAAATATGGTCCTGAAAATGTGCTGGCCTGGAAAATTCAGATCCAACGCATGGTTAGATGTTCCAGAATGCCTTCATTATCTGCATGAGTTGTGTTAAGGTTGGTGATAAGCACTGCATGGTTGTAGATCTCTCTAGTACCTGGACTGGGCACACCTGCTACCTTCTGTTCCATGTAGTACCTTCACTGAAAGATTTTGTAAAGAATAATATTTTTTTTCTGCAAAAGAGGTTTGCATGTGAAAAAGTTCAAGTTGTGTACCTTCATATGCATAAGCATTATATATGCTATAAGACAGTGGCCAATTATATTTAACCTTAATACCCACATTAATATTTAAATTGGTACTCTGTGGTATTCAGAAAACGAGGATAAAACAGACAGCAGTTTGTTCATCAGTGTTCTGATTTATCCACATGTTGCAGTTCTGGGAAACAGACTGGCTGTTTGGCTGCAGTTCCTCTGTAAATATTGGTTTAGATTGTTTTAGCTTTCTCCATAAAATAAACCTTGTCCATACTGAGTAGATTATCATACCTATCTGACCTGGATATTGTTTAATAGCATGTGAACAAGTCTTTACTCCGCTTCATTGACTGATCTAAAGAGACCACCATTAAAACTAAAATGACTGCCTAGTCTTCCATTGGCTCCATTTGTTTGTGTCTTTTGCAAATGTGCCATTCATGATGGCTATCAGAATTTTTCTTGTTCATCAGAAGGCAGCCCATGAGAGACTTGACCTTGTAGTCGACCTTTCTTTTCTTTTTTTTTCTTTTTTTTTTTTTGTCTTTGCACAGTTAAAACAAATGAATAAAAATGTAATTTTGTAAAATTCATAAATATATTGTACACTTGTAGGAAAAATATTTTAACTGTTATGGAACATTTACATTATATCAGTCCAGAAATAGTTCTTTGCATAATCCCATTGGAAAACTATTTTTGGTTCCCTAAACAACCTGTCAGTGACAGTTGGTACAGAGAATTATTCATTGTAGATAAGATGTGTGAGTATTAAGAACCTTTTTTTAAGTTTAAAGAATCTCTGCATAATGTAAAGGTTCTAGGAAAAAACGCTAAAATTGGTAAAAGCTTTTATATTATGTGAACCACATTTGACATAAGAATTGTGAGTATGAAGAACTTTTAAAGGCTTAAAGAACCTTCACGAAGAAGACATTTTCATCACCAATTTAGGGTTCTCCTAGAACCTACATTTTTAGGTCATAGAACCTAATGTAATTTATATTATGTAGTGGTGGTTTGAACTATGAAATGGTTCTTTATTCTAACAGATCTCATTTACAAAAGAAAACAAAAATAGTTCTCTTAAGAATTGTCCATTGAAAGGTTCTTTAGAGGACCAAAAGTGGTTCTTCTGTGGCATCACGCAAAGAACCTTTTTGGAAGAATGTGTGGAGGTTCTTAATCTTTGAAAAAGTTCATCACACTCAGACATCTCATGTATAACAAACAATTCTTTTGAGAGCTGTGCAATGAAATATTTTTTGGAAAGAAAAGTACCTCAGTGGCATCACTCCAAATAACTAACTTTGGCAGCTTTATTTTTAAGAGCATGAGTTGATGTTTACCTTTTGCACATGCAGCCTATATATTTCATGCTAACAATCGCACAAAAGGCATTGCCAGAGTCAATAAAGGTATTTAATACAAAACTCCACCTGCTCAGTGGAAGTGCTGAATACTTCACTCTTCATGTCCGTCAGTGGTGCCAGTGGAAAATGAGAGTGAAAAGATTGCATGATAAAGTGGAGCATGCACATGTCTTGCTTCAGATGTTTGCAGAGAGATTAGAGCAGGGAGTTGATAGGTCATTCCGTGGCAGCAGACCTTGTAACGGGAGGCAGGTTGTAACAGCCCGCAGAACGCTCCCGCGGGAGCCTGCAGTCTGTTGCTCTAGCCAATTAGACTTTAATATATTGATGTTTCTGAAAGGCCTCTGGCTTAGGAGTACACAGGGAGAAAGTTTTACACCTCCTCATTGTAAACCTCGCAGTTTGATCAGGTGCTGAGCGGCCCAGCTCGCTGCAGCCCAGCGTCCAGAACCTAGCCCCTGCTCGCATGCTGGAGGGGCCTCCACGGGTCAGCGCAGTTTACTGTGGACATCTGTTCTGGGTTAGAAGGCCACTGAAAACCCAAGTACATATGGAAGTCCCTTTCCACAGCAGAGGGAGCCGTCCTCCAAGGCTACAGATGTACCGGGCATGAAGGGACACCCCAGCTTACACAGACCCACATACAAGCCTACACATGCTCACTCACACAGCACCTCTCATCGCACATGTCAGGACGGCAGAGGTTTAAACCAGCAGGATTTATGCCCCCCGACAGGCATCTCCCGGTGTTGTAGTAGTGTCGCTCACCGCAGGCTCTGTTTTCCTTCCTGCACATTCTTATTGGTTCAGTTTACTACAGCAGCACGTCTGCTGAGGTCATTTATGGCCGACCATGGCGGTATGATAAACTCATTTATAACAGCAAGACTTCAACGCTTCGCATGAGATCACCCATGTCTTCTCTCTCCCTCTCCCCCCTCTCTTCTCTCTCTCTTCTCTCTCTCTCTCCCTCTCTCCCTCTCTCCCTTTCTCTCTCTTTCTCTCTCTCTCTCTCTCTCTCTCTCTCACTGTGTCCTTCTGCTTTCACTCAACCCCCCGGCCCCCTCATGTTCTCCTGTCTTGGCCCCAGTGGTGGCTCCATAGGTAATGAAATAATCTGCTTGTATGTATATTTGTGGGAGGATAGGATGAGGAAGGGAGGCATGTAGCGACTGCCTGGGGAGCGAGAGGTTAGGGGTCATTTCACACACACTGAGGCTCGTCTCCAGCAGAGCTTCCACAACACCGCCAAGACAACAGGTTGAATGCACATGTTACAGAGAACAACTTTATGCATGAGGAACAGTATTACAATAAATATAATACATATACACACATACATGCTCTCACATACACACACAGACACGCTCATATGCAAGTGGAAAACTACCTGATTTCCACAATGAAAATAAGACATAACACAAAAAATAAGACAAAGAACACATCGTGTACAGTGAACAGACTTCTGCACATGCTAAGGCAGAGTTACTGTTTCTTTACTGAATTTAACATATTGTAGGGAAAAAAACATATAAAATGTGGTCTGTACAAAAGTTTTGGAACATTTTATATTTTATTTTTTCCAATATATTAAACTAAAATTTGCAGAAAAATGCCATGTTTAAGCTTGTTCCCTGTAGAGGATGTGTTAACTTATTTTCACACAGAAAAGTACAATTTATTCATTTTTCATTGTCAGGATAAAACCAGAAAACATACTGCAGTGTGCAGAAGACTTGCACCTAAACACTTTGTTTAAAACATTTTGTCTTAGCAATAAGTGTGTATCTCTTTGTATTTGAATAATTGAATAAATGCAAATAAGTATAGCAAAAAGTAAGAAGAATTTCTTTGTTTCAAAGAAATATTGTGAGCTATTTGAAGAACAAACCTTCGTTCCTGATTTCTCCCTGTAGTCTCTATCCATTATAAAGATTTGTTAAAATCCATCACCAGCAAACCTGATTTAATTTAATGAAGGATTGATTACATAATTGTGGGTTCGGATAATAACCAGTAATACTGGGCTGCCATGAGGAGAGAGTTGGAAATGGTCTAACAGACACGCTGACACACATAAAATCATTCATTATTCTATGAATGTGTTTTGCAGCCATGGAAATTGTCATTGCATGAATTTGTTTAGCGCACCTGATTAAATTAAATGAAGAACTGGAGAAGGTATAAGATCGAAAATACTGGAATTCCTGAAGAACAGCTTTAGAAATATATATATATAAAGCTATACTCTGACAGGCATAAAATCACAATGTATTGTCTAATTGTTTACTTGTGTTTCTTCTGTTAACATTTTTTTTTAACTCAGATTAATGACTTCACATATTATTTTTTTCAAATTCCTCAATCTTTTGTGTAGTACTGAATACATAACTTGTGATTCCATTTTTTTCACCTCATTTAAAAACATCTTCCTTTTACACTGTGTGAAAACGTCATGATGAATAGGCCAAATAACAAAAAATTACATTAACTCACAAATGACCTCATTTGTTACATTAACTTTATTAAACGTTAAAAAAAGTTAAATGAGCATACAACAAAAGTAAAAGTATATGTTGCAAAGTACTTAAATAACATAAGAAAAAAGTCAACTGTAAATTTGTAAGTAATATTCCATATAGTGATAAATATCAAATGCTAGTATGAAAGGCCTCTAATATGAATTCTAATATTAATGAACATTCTGAAAAAAGTAGAAGCAGGCTTTTGTCTCTCGCTCAGATTGAGGGGATTTTGCAGGTTTGCTGGCTTCTGTCAGGTCCAGATCCCCTGCTGATGTTGAACTTGTGACCTCATCTCCATGGAGACATGTAGAGACGAAGATGGAGGGCAGCGGAGAGAGTTGGCCGTCAGGCAGGAAACCTGTGTGGTCTCCAGAAATGTGCAGCTAGTCCAACACACACATTCACGCCTGGCCTAAGACTTAGCTCTGATTCATACGGGGGGATTCATCTGCTGGAATAAGCAGCACGGCCATACGTGGCCCGGCCACTGGAGGAGCGAGAGAACTGCGCACGGAATCCCTGGACAACAAATTCCTTTTCAGAAATGTCAAATGTGAACGACTGCTAGATGTAGCAAGAGGGAGGCAGCACACAATTCCCATATATTTTGAAAAGCAAGGCCCGGTTTATAAAAGTGTGTATATTTAACGTTTTCAAGATGAGTAATGGTAGCGCAGGTCATGGTGCATGTAGGGTTGGACACCTCTCAAATAAAACAAAAACAAACACTGGGGCTTTCTCTTTCTCCCCTTTTTTACCTAAATTAAAACAAGAGATCAGAATATGTTCTTAATTGAGTTTGGAATATCTGCAACGGGAATGGTGTTTTGTCCAATCTGTCATGTTATGGAACAGGCCCCTGTGGTGCAATGACATGTTGTGTGGACGAAAATATGAAATATGGTCTGTCTTTGCAAATCTGTGGAATTAGAACTTTTGTCAGAGCTCCGATTTAACAGAGTTCTCACAGCTGGCACACACGGTCCTGGAGGACACCAGCTACGATGAGGAAATGTTACTCAATACAATAAAGCAGAAATTACACTCCAACTCGTACCAGATATTCATGCCTTATGAAAAACAGCACCAGGGCTAAAACCATGGATTTTGTGCCCTTGGTTTGTGTTACAATGGGAGTGAAGGCAGCTGAGATGCATTAGAGTAAATGGCCTTGGAGAGAAAGACCAGCCACAAGAGGAAAATATTCGCAACAGATCTCCTGCCACTCAGTGTAGAAGAAGGGAAATGCATCTCCCATTCTTCCACTGCGTTCCGTATGTGTGGGAACTTCGCCATATGACTCACTAATTACTGTAACACAATTTATTCTATTTAATGACCCTGCATGTACTTCAGAGTGACCCTGTGAAGACATTTTGATCAAAGTTATGGTGTGATTCACGCTGTTTTCAGTGTTCTGAAGAACCTTTTCTTAACCATATCATGAGCCAGCATGTTCATGATTATGCTGTTTACAAACAATGATAACGTGAAATGCACTTTCCTGGGTGCTGACTTGCATGCACATGTCTTTGTATGAGTCTGAAGAGAATATACTTTTAACCCATTAAACTTTATAGCAAAGGAAAGGATCACTGTTATGTTGCTCAAAAGTGCCGTAATGGGATTATTTTAAGTTTTTAAAATGCTGAATTTACACTTACAAAATTGTCCAGAGATTTTATTAAAGAAACATGATGCACTTAGATTAGAGCCTAAAAACCCCATTCGTTTTTCATTTCCATTTCAACAGGCACATCATGGAGTACACATTAAGATGTCCTTTCAGGATAAGCCTCTTGAAGTAATGCACCGAGGTCAAGAAAACTGGCCTAACCAAACACTCTTAAACAATGTCTAACCTCCTGCATGGCAGCTGCTGGAAGCCTACACTTTCCATTATGGCTGGCCTGGCTGCAGGGGTCAGTGGCTGGGAATAGGCTGCCTATTGTGCCTTCTTCAAGAGAAAGATGTCAGGGTCAATAAATAAGCATAACCCAAGGGGGGAGTCAGAAATGGCAAAATCTGGATTAACCATATTTCATTCATATGAAAATATACTAAAGCCTGTAACAATATACCACATAGCAGCTCCATCAAGTCATGTAAAATGGAATCTAATAGTCTGTGTGTCACAGTCAATGGCCAGATAGTCCATCTGTAACTATCTATGCAGTTCTTCACAGGCACTTCTAAAAAAAAAAGCAGTTTAAACATTGGAGCTGTGATGTTAACACTGGAAGAGCACTGTAAACTACCCATATAGTTACCTTGTAGATTAAGATTGTTTTGTTCACTGCACGCCATCAATGCACCCTCATTTAAGAAGTGCACTCTTTATCCGACCAGAAATCAACAGCTCGTGGCTGAGCCTAGAAGGAGCATGGCTGCTAGGATAGAGTTAAAAGCCTGCTATAAGACAGAAAGTGACAACATGAAATATGTACACCCGTTACTATGACAAATATTGCCAGCATTTCAGCACAAACTTGTCTACATGCTCATTTATCACAAGGCTGACTCATCATTCTGTTTTATTCCTAGGAATCATTTATTCATTTTGTTTACCTGTATCTGGTATCTTGGGCATTTAGATTTTTCTTATTCATTTATTTATTCGTTTTAGATCCACTTTTTACTGTTAATGTGTTTTATTTTATTTTTTTTTGCTCATCATTCATTTTTACTTTACCATTTCCCAACTGCTGATTTTGTTATTGTATCTTTAAGACTATGGAAACATGCTCAGTTCTGATTGGCTGCTTTACCTTGTGCCTTATTTACAAAGCAGTCTGGGCTGAAACACTCCTTATAACTTCAGTGTAAATGGGTGAGTCTAAACAGCTGTAGTCTTAGTATGCGTATATATGTAAAGTTGTTGGTTTTTGTGACATCACAAAAACAGCAAATTCTAAATAGATTATTTTGCAGCTTAGTTTATGTATATGAACTGGTGAGTGAACAGCATCTTTTAAACCTTAATGGTGTTTACATACAACATCAAACTCTTGTTTGAAAAAACTGACATGGTTGCTTTTGCATGATATGGGCCCTTTAAAGAATTCAGCACTTGTGAACTATTCCTGTCTACTGGTGTTCCTCTTATAGCAGTGGCATGATTCCTAAAGTTGAGTGGTTGTCTCGTGTTAAAATTTTGGCAGGTGAGCTTGCGAAAGCTGTATTTCACTTTCTCACAGAGAATGGCTTGGATGCTCTAATCCCTGGAATCTCCTGGTAAATAGTGGAGCTCTAGAATATCAAGAGGGTCTCTCACAATATTTAGTTAAAGGATTCAGGTAGGAAGCTTTTAGGGTGGTTTCAGCTTTAAGAGAAAATCAGTCTGGCAGGCAGGTCACATTTTTCACCGGGAGGATTAGAGAACAGACTAGTTTAAAATATCAGGCTTGCACCAATACGATGTCCTTTTGGTCAGATATCAGTGATTTACTTATAGTTGCTTGTTTTCGGATGTACTTAACACAGTCTCAAAAATGATCTATTTATAAAATGTCATCTATTTTATCACAGTTTGTGTTAAATATGTGTTAAAAGCAGTGATGGACAAAGTACACAACTTCTGTACCTGAGTGAACGTACAGATATGCACCACAAAATATGATCTCAATAAAAGTCCTCTAATTATGATTCTGCTTAAAAAAAGATACATGTGCTTAATTGTTCTTAATTATCAGAAGTAAATGTACTGTGAGTTACACAGAAAATGTGAATAGCTGAAAATATTATTAAAAATATTATAGAATAATATTTCCTCTTATGTTTTCTGTTCTGGAGATTTTACATTACATACAGATTACATTTCAGTTTATCCTCCAATCTTATGCATCCTGCCTTCCGTCCGATAACTGCTGGGATAGGCTCCAGCACCCCCCGTGACCCTGAAGGAGCAGCCGCTTAGAAAATGGATGGATGGATGTTTTGAAGTAAATGTGTTGCATAGTCTAAAATTCAGTGTGTAACATTAACATTAAGAATTGTGTATAACGTTAAAAATTGTCACCAATGAAAAACTTCTATTTAATTAAGAATATTATGATTTTATGTTGTGCAGCTGCTCAAAGCTTTGTTTGCTGTTCATGTACTAGCTAGAATTTTATGCTCAAAATTAGTTAAAATTCTCACTACCGAACGTTATGGTACAATATTTCATCATTAATTTCAATAAGATAAACATAATTAAGGTATAGACTCATTCAAAGAAAAAAGCATTTTTGTCTGAAGTCCAAGTCAGTTAAATTTAAAATGGGTTGTAAAACTATGATTTTGAATGATCCTTGTATTAACCGGACATGCAGATGTTTTAAAAAAGAAAACACATGCTTTTAACACATCTGTTTTGACTGTACTTGACTGACTGTTTTGCCATGTATCAGTATTTAAAAGGTGCAATTAGGAAAAAAGGAGAAGAAAATGCTGCTTTTCATTCCCAGCACTATGGAGAACGAGTACTACTATGTTGGGCCATATTATCAAATTTATCTAGTACTAGATTCAGATGGGAAACATGACGTTGATGGTCTGAAACAGTTTCCCAGACATCAGGGGCATGTCAAGACAGGTCTTACATGGCAAAGAGTTTCTGTCAACCTTCTTCTCTTACTCCTTAAGCGATTCCCACTTGCGTAAACATTGAACAGAAATGAGCGGTTGGAGTTTTTGTATGAAAATGCTCACATAGTAAAGGAATGGGATTCAAGTATTATTAGATTCTCAAGCTCACACCACTCAGACAAAGAATATGCAGGTAAAATATCAATGTAATTATTTTTAAATTATTTGATGTGTGCTTTGGATGTAATTAGACTCAGTTACAAATTTCTGTGTATAGCAACACTTTGGTCATGAATTTAAATGACATGTTAAGACATAATTTGGGTAGATCCCTTCAGAATACATGACAGATTGGTTCTGTCTAAGGTGATAGCTCAGTTTGAGAAATCTCAGTAATACAGATCTGTCAAATTGAGGCTGGGGTAATTACAGGATTCATGCACCACTTAGGGCAAAACATGCCACAAGCAAATATCTCCTTTTATATCTGCTTGTTAAATCAATTGAGGTGACATAATTAGTTACTCATCAACACATCATAAGACGGCAGCAGTGACTGTCTGATTGACTGACCGCACGGCATCTTCAGAGGAAAGACTTTTACGTCAGTTACTGACTGAGCCACCACAGAAAGACTTAACTGCCTGAACGGCTATTAAATGTCATTTACTATATCAGCATAGCGCACTGCTAATTACAGCTACTCTGTTGTATGTAGACGATAAGCTTTCCCCGCAGAGGAGGGGTCTGCAGGCAGTGGGCTTATTTCAGCCGGTCGGCCATGTTTGTAATTCCAGTAGCCACTGGGTTCGCTTGAACTGATTTTATGAGGCAGTCGCACACGTACTCACATGCGTGCCATGTAAACCAAACACACACATTCAACAGCACATAGAAGCTGAAATTCACACACGAGTATCTCCACCTGAGATCAGAATGCCGAGAACGCAAAGAGCAACCCAGCAATGGGTCACCTTGCACATGGGGCAAGAAGGAGGGGGGCAAGAATGCTTGGGTGGTGCCAAGTTAGATTTTTGGTGTAGGTCTATTACAAGAGTAATCAGCGAGTGTGTGGCATTATGGAAGACGTCCAGATGGTTAAGATGGAATGCCCTGATTTGTTTTTGAGAGCTGAACCCTACCCTCTTTGACATGATCGCTATCAGTCAGCACTCCCTCTGCACAAAACCATTCATTAAAGATCATTATCGGGGGGAGGGGTGGGGGGCTTTCAGGGGCACTGGGCACAGCAAGATCAACCACCTTCAGCTCTTATCTACCTCACCTCCTTGCCTTGTGCTATTGTGCAGTTGGGGTGATATATCAAACAAGTACAGAATTTACAACACCAAACGTGATTCATGTTACAAAATCAGTGAAGCAATGCAATTAAAGAATATACATACAAAAAAAAAGTTCAGAAGAGGTGCTATCATCGTCCTGTTTGCACAAGATCAAAATGTTGCCGATGAGACTTTAAATGCTCTCAACTTATTTGTCAGGCTGTCAAGCGGAAAGGCCTCGTTATCTGACTGAATGTCATATCTACTCACATCATTTTCCATTGCTGAGTTGCTTGCCTACCACACAACAAATCCAAGCACTGTTAAGATCAGACTTTCAAAATGTATTCATCATGCTGATTGGACCACCTCCATTCTGCTGGCTTTGCTGTATTTCCTGCATGTAGGCACAGTGGCGCAAACAAAATGACGATTGTTTAAACGCTTCTGTCATATCAAGACTTTGTGAATTAATTCAATTTTTTTCCGCTGTATAAAAAATTGCAGCTGTCCTTAACATTGTATGAATATTTGATGATGTATTGACTAAAATAAATGGTACAGAACTATTTGAAACAAAATCTCATTACATTAACTTGCAGTAAACTAAGTGCATTTTTTTCCTATAGCAAAGTCACTGCTTCTGAGATACATTTTTGCTGAGACTTTTTTTGTTTGTTTGTTTTGTTTTATTAACATTAAGGGAGCTGAAACCTGTTATACGCATAAGCAGTATTGGGTTTCTGATAAAAAAACCTCAATATGAATATTGTTATAACTTCAGCATGAATGGGTGGGGCTAAACTGCTGTATGTTGACTAGACAGATGTATGTAAATGTGACATCACAAAAAGCAGTGAACTCAAAACAAACTGAGGAGTGAATAGAATGTTTTAAAACAAAACTACATCAAACTCTTACATTTCAAAACAGTGAGGAAAAATCAGCTGTACATGATTTTGATCCTTTAAAACTACAACAGAGTGCTTCAGACGTCTTAGCAATGGCTCTGTTGTCAGAAGATCATGGGTTTGACCCAGTGATGCCTCAGCCAACCAGTGGCCTGTAGTCCAATAGAACATAATCTCAGCCTTGCTCTTTCTTGGTCGGTAAGATGGTCCTCCCTATCCCCCCTCACTCAGTGCGATGCTAGTCATTGTGGGTGTCTGTTAGCTGATGTAACAGTATTGACAGTTAGAATTCTCCAATGATGTGTCTTAGAGGAGGAATGCGCTAGTCTTTATCCCTCTATCTTGGTAGCACTGTGTGATAAAGGGAGATCTAGCTAGTGGGTAGGGATTGGGCACAACAAAAAAATGTTGGTTAAAAAAAAATAAACGCAAAAAAAAGAATACAATATTAAGTACTGATTTTGACTATTTTACATAAGTGTAGTTTCAGCTGACTGTTTTATTTTGGGGGATCAATTTATTGTCTTGACTTTGCAGTTTTTATGTGAATGTTGGTTTAAATAGGCTAAACAGGTCAACATATACATTATACATACAATACATAATACTTAACTATTCTGAATAACACTGAACATTTTTCTTTGATCTTTTACATGCTTTTTCAACATGTTAATGTTACATTCATATTTTTCAGTTAAGACCTCTAGCTTAAGTCTGACCAGCTGAACATCCAGTTGGCCAAGTTGCAGGAAAGGTGTAGGATATTAAAGTTTAAGGAAGATGCTTGAGACTCAGTCCTTGTTTCTGTGTGACCCCAGAGCCAAGGTTTTCCATTAGAATTTTAACAGTAAGACCTTAATTCTCTACAGATGTTTTATGAGGAATTGTGTATCATCCAGACGCAGAGCCTTGCTCTTTGTAGCTGCACTGCATCTTAGCCCTTTTACTTTTTGAAGCAATAAACAATGGAATATGATATAATCCTATTGTGTTACATTTATTTATAGTTACGTTTCACTTATAGTTTTAAAAATTTGACATGGTACATTGATTCCCTGTTTAACTTGATTCCCTGTTTAGCTCATTGGCCTTGTTTTAATACCTCATTTTATATGCATCCTGGAGCTGTCTGATTTCTCAGTTTTTTCCCTTTTATCTCAGATTTCTGCAAAAATGCTGTTGCTTAGGTTGAAGGTGGCCATATTAATGCAATGTTAAGTTCTTTCTGGTTACTTGTCAGCAATTTGATTAACAGTGCAAATGTTCTGTAATACTACTGCTGTATTTTTTTTGTTTGTTTGTTTTTTTGTTTTGTAAATTCTGGTCTCTTGGTATTACTTTATCAGTCAGTGTGTAATGTGTATAAGTCATCATGAAGACTTCAAATGGCTGTTGTGTTTTTTTTTTTTTTGCCTCTTTTCTGGAGGAAAAAGATTTGCAGCACTCTGGACATAAAAAAGATCGAGTAATGAGCTGGGTTTGATGTCTGGCCACAGTGCGGTGAATCTCCATTTGACTCAGATCTGCTTTGAATAAAATCCGATTTGCCTCTTCCTAAAATTAGTCTCCTAAATTACACAGTCCAAAGCACAATGTATGAATTCAGGAGACTTGAAGGCTGTTCTGCTCTCCAGCTTCTAATGAGAAACTGCTTGCGGACGACGCTTGGTCATAAAAGCAAGCACCTGCAATGTGGACACCAGGGACATCCATCTTCCTTTATCCCCACCATCAACACCCACAAGAAGGAGTATTTACTTGACCTCTTTATTATTTCCATACGATGAAAGTAGAGAAACACTTTTAGTGGTGGGGGAGGAAAATGGAGAGGAGGTGCAAGGTCTGGAGATGGTATCATCATCACATTATCATCTAAGTGGTAATTGTAGTCTCACAAAAAAGCAGCATCTAAGACAACCCTGACAAATCCACATACCTTCTGCTGTTGAACATCAGAATGAGTGGAGAGCTCTGTGGAATGATTCTACGACATAGATTAAGTCTAGACCTGCACTTTGAAGGACATCTTCATCATTCATTACTGTTTCATTTATGCTAGGCAAAAGCTGTATTTAGGTCTTGTTTTGAATCAGTCCTGGATTCCTTCATCAAGCACTACTTATATACAGGTGGAGCCGAATGGCATGGTGAGTAAGTAAAAAGGGGAGCAGTCACCTGCTGACAACCTGAGCCAACAAACAGGGTCCATTCCCCAATGTTTGTTTGCTTTACTTCTTGGGGGTAACAAAAAGAGGTGAAGAGCAGTTTGAAAGAGATCCTCAGAGTTTACTCTGAGGATCTGGAACTTTGTTGGCCGGAAACTGATAGTACCCTCTGAGACCAAAAACAGACACCTGAGTCACAGACTATAAGAAGAGCTTAAAAGCACTTCCTGAAGCTCTCCTGACACACAGCTTTTGTTCACCTGGAAAGGAATGAAGAGATATTTGCAAGCCAAAGATAAAGAGTGGCCAGGCCTGTGGCTGAACACTGTGGCATTCCCTTTTCCCATGAAGCGGATGGTTTTCAGTTGGTTTCTACTGCTGTGTCACCTAACCGTGAAATGTGCATTTAAAACCATTGATTTCATAACCCACATAGGAACATGTTTGTTGAGTTGTCAACCATGTTGTGAGGAAAACTTTTTGGTCAGGCCTGGATGTGGCTGTAAACATGTGGTAGTACACTCTGAGTAAGAAGGGAGAAAAAAAGGTGCCACAAAGGTTTCTTTGACCAAGGCCATAGAAGAGCCATTTTTGGTTCCCTAAAGAGCCACATTTGAAAAGAGATTTGTGAGTGTGTCTTTTAAAAGTTTAAAGAACCTTCACATAATAAAAAAGTTCTTTACCAGTTTCAGGTTCTTCCTAGAGTCTTTACATTATATAGAGGTTCTCTTCACTTTTCACATTCACATAGCTCATTTACAAAATGCTTCTCTATAGAATCATCCATTGAAAGGTTCTTTAGGGAACTGAAAATGGTTCTTCTATGAAATTGCACCACAGAAAGACATGGAACCTTTATTCTTTATAAAATACATTTTTAAAAATAATAATTCCTTAATGATTATTGACTTGGATTTGCAG
The DNA here is from genome assembly GCF_015220715.1 of Pygocentrus nattereri. Lineage (NCBI taxonomy): Eukaryota > Metazoa > Chordata > Actinopteri > Characiformes > Serrasalmidae > Pygocentrus > Pygocentrus nattereri. Next base: position 25,793,506 of record NC_051220.1, read on the forward strand.
TTCTAGTAGAAAACATTTGATTTATCACTTCTACATTCTAAGTGGTTCTTTGAAAGGTTCTGTAAGGAATCAAAAGTGGTTATTTTATGGAATCACTTCAAAGAATGCCTTTGGTATCTTCAATTTTATTTTCAAACAATATATGATACTGAAAGGTGTGACTGAACAAAGCTTAAGTACAGAGCCAACCACATTTGAAACTAACCACCAAACATATGACTAGCAGAGAAAAGCCAGGTCGAGTGGATGTTCCAGAACCTGTTTGTATAGTCTGATCAGATGATTGTTTGCACAAAGGTCCTGGCAATGATGCTCCTCCATTTAAATAAAAGTATTTGTTTTAGGATCTCATTACATTGCCTATTACCATCAAGAGGCAATGGAGATAAACCATCCTGCTTTGAAGATATGCTAACTAATGTTATATTTAAAGCATCAAACTAAATCCTTTTTGTTCAATTTTAGTTTTTGCAGACACCTGCAGTATAGGCAGCAAAAAGAGTTTATCCCCTATGTTGCTGCTGTAGCAGGTTCTACTCTTTTTGGAAGACATTACTAAAGGTTTTGGAGCATTGATGTGAGGAAGGAATTGCATTCAGTCACAAGGTCAGGTACTGAATTTGGAGGATTAGTTCTGGATTGCAAATGCCAACTTACTACCCTGCCACCGGGCATAGGCTCAGGTGTGGCTTCACAGTGTCTCACTCTATTGACAGACTAGTGTTATAAACCTCCTGCACAAATGTTTTTTTGTGGTCCTGAATACATTTTTGTCTTCTGTAGTAAATAAAATAATACACATACACTTCTAATATGAGTATATAAGTAAATGAAGTCCATAAACTAAGTGTAATTGTTTTATGGCCAAATATATTCACCCAGCATGCTGTATTCTATACCATGAAACCTACAAATAACATCACTGAAGCATGAACCTAAAGAGGTCACAACTCTGAAATTTGTATTTGGGTCCCCTTGCCTGACCTTGTCGCTCTGTTTATATCATGCTAAACCAGCAGGCAGTTTTCAGACTAAAGCAAAGTGGAAGTGGTGAGATGAAGCGGCAGATTGGTCTGAGTAATTCAGGCGAATAAAAGGACCGGAGAGCCTCTCAACAGTTGACTGCGCTTACTGCTCTTCAAAGACCTGCAAAGCCATCTGTGTACAGGCCTAAGAGACAGTCTGTTTGATGGAGTAATGTTTGAATCTATGCAGGATGTACTGTCAGACCACTCATTACCACAAATAACATTGGCTATGTATAGCAGCTTATCAGGAAACCAATGAATTACTTTGTTAGCTTTGTTGCATATGATCTGATGAAATAGGGCCATAATTTAGCTATATGTTCTGATCAATTTTAGCACTTTTTTTCTAGATTTGAAAATGTGTAAATCAATGAGATGAAATCTGCTGAAGTTAAACGGAAGTAGACTTTGATACTTTCCCTGTCATCACAGCAGACACTAAGGGAATGATCAGCTGTCACAAAAAGTGATTAATGATAACTTGCTTTTGTCTGTCGCTCCACTGTTGCTGCTTTGTCTGTAAGGATGAGTCAATGGTAAGAATGATCGTTCTATGGCTCATTGTATATGGCTTGTCATTGCGTGTAATTTGCCTGAACTTACACATACCTCAGCTGTCTCAGACATTGCCTAGAGGGCTGGATACAGTTATAACAAATCAGTCGATAGCCATTTTGTGTCCCAAATTTGGATATATTTTTACAGTGCCAGAATGCCAATGGACTTATTATGATTAATAATTATGATTTCTTATGCCTAATCTTATGGGCTTGCTGTCATATGAAGCAATTTGAACATGTTACCTTAAGGAAACACTGAAGCTTAAAGGTTCCAATCTATGGCCAAATAACCATAATTCTTTGACAAAGCTAGCAGTCAAATATAAAAAATTGAATATTATATCATGAATTGTTAATAGTCTTATTAAAATCTTCTATGTTCAAAGTATGTCTGTATATTTTTCTTTCCAGATATTATTGTTCTCAGGTATGCATAACTAAGTTTCCTTGAAGGCCATGAAAAAATCTCCTCCTTTTGGTGTATAATACTCAATAATTATTTCATAAATATGAATAAAATCAGAAATCATTTGCATATATTTATACATTTATGTTATAAAAATTATCATTAAATTACATTTTAAAAATCTTTAACAAATGCCTTATTTTTTTGTACAATATTATTATAATTAAATAACAAGGCTGCCATAGGAAAATCAATTTTAACTACCATTATTAAAGCTTAGCAATGCCTGACTAAGGGAAAATATATTCATTATGCTGCCCTAAATGCACAATGGTGCATTGTGGCCAACAGATCAATTGAGGCAGCCGTTCTTGGTAGAAAATGCTTGGACCCCTGCAATTGCTGCTAGCCATTATTTCATATTTAGTTGCAGTGTTGCACATAAACCATTTTGCAGCACATGTTTTTCTCATTTGTGGGATATTTTGTACATTTCTGAATATACACAAATTTACTAGAAGTAATGAATGAAAGGCTAGCACTAGAATTTGAAATAGATTGAAACAGTAAATTTGATTCTAAATCCGAATAAATTCCTTCCCCAAACCAAGAGACAGTACAGTGGCTAACCGCAAGGACATATTTTTGAGGCAAGTCATCGTCCTATTATCACCTCATAAGAACACGAGCCAAAAATTAACTTGACAGAGGCAGTTAAATCCTGTGCCATGCAGCTCAATGGTAATGGCAGCCATGTATAAGGCAGCATGGAGTGTGCTACATATATCAGCACCCAAATAAATCACAGATGGGCACCCGGGCAGAAGATTAATTCTCTAGTCTTTGAAAATTAGGGGGAATCTTGCTTGTCCCACTGCCTTGTTCCTTCCCAAGATATCTATGCCACACAGATCATTACATTAAAAGCCATGAACATAGACCCAAGAATACTCTCTCTGCCTCTCTTTAGGACACAGTTGGACTCCTGAAACATGACAATTTGTAGCTATTTACATACCCACTACTAATATGACACAGAAACAGAGGGCGTAATTCTAGTTTACCAAACGTTCTGAGGGCTGTGTCCTAAAAGGAACCATTTCAATTGTGTATGCAAACATAATTTCATGCTGCTTTAGTCATCTGAATGTAATAATCAAAACCCAGGCACTGCAATCAAAGGGAACTGGTGGTTGTTGCACATATATGGCCACATAGGCTTCATCTGTAAAACAAATCCATCCATGGATCAGTGTCTGTGAGGCCACAGAAGGGAGGGCGGGGGGCAGAGGGGACGTAAAATGCTATGTTTTAATTGGAGAAGATGAATGTCATCGTCTTGTCTGTCTGCCTCAGCTTTCAAAGTGGCTGGTTGATGTGGTGAGCTGCCATGGCAAGTTGAAACAAGGGAGAGAGCCATTTATTATCCGCAGCAGCGCAGTCATCTGCCTTTTTGGAGTCATAGGAGCAGTGCTGCTAACTTACTGCCTAACAACTGGAGTCTAGAAGATAGAAAAATATTAGTCACTAATGGGAATAATGATAATTAACCCTTAGGCTTATGACATTAGACATATTTTTCAGAAAATACATGGAAAATAAAATGTAAATTCACTATTTTTAAAGAGAACCCCGACTGTGAGGAAATGTAAGTCTCAATATGGTGTACATGCCAAACACTATTAAAATATGTTGAGCAAACCAAGTAAAATACTTTATTCATAATTAAAAAACGACAAAATTCACATCCATCCATGGCCAGCTGTCTGAAAGAGCATAATTGGCTTTGCTGTCTCTGGATAACAGAATTACCAGAATTACAGAATTAGTTATCAGTCTCATCCAAGTGTGTTCAGTTGCAGGGGCATTCAGTTGAAGTTTGCAAAGATGTAGGGGCATGTCATGTGACTCAGAGGAAGCATGTGGTAACCTTCAGCCTTCCAATGTTGGTAACATTGCGTGATTAGAGCAGACCTAGTGGGAATAGGCAATGACTAAAACTGGGGAAAAAATTGAGCAAAAAATAATAAAAAAGAAAATTCCTCTACTAGTAGATCACCATCTTTGTTGTGGCATTTAATGGTTGCTCTCTCTCTTATGCGTTAAGTGATGAACAGTGAGCTAAAAATCTAACATAAATATATAATTTGGTCTTTCCAACTTTAGCTAGAGCTTAACATTACTCAAGAGAAAGATGTTCTTGATTTTCTTGTTTTCATACGACTGAGTCCGTTGCAACCTCATAACATCATAACCTACCAGTATTTTCTGTGTGCCATGTGCTTTATAATATGCACAAAATGTTTTTATTTTATTTATACGTCATATCTTAAGTCTTTAACTATTTTTTTAAACTATTTTTTAGTTTATTTAAACTATCCAAAAAATATTCATGAATGATCTCTTGCAATAGTGTGTTATAAATAGTGTTGCTGTTGTGAGAAAAAAAAATGCAAATCTGGAGAATAAACACATTCATAGCTTTGAGGGGATGTTGACGGATTTTGTTCCGAGATATTTTGGAGCATTTCTATTGCTCTATTCATCATAAATTTTTAATACATTATAAAGCAAAAATAATGAAAATGGATATTGTGCTTTGATCCAGTAGTGACAATATGTAATCTTAATGTATAGTTACAGATATTTGAGGTTAATGTTAAAGGTTGGTTTTAATGATCAAAGCTTGTCTTATCATGTTCGTGAAATAATGGGTCATGCAAAACATCGGGGAGCTTTGTACATTTTGTCTACAGCTATCTAAAAATAAAGGCGTTCTTATTCATAGATGAATACTAAGGGTATTTACTGTCCTGAATTACTTTACTAATTTCTCACCACTTTAAATATCTACCCCTGAATGAATAAACCTGATACTACTTGAGGGCAGACACACAAGCAAGGCCACTACACAGTGTTTTCACATTTGATCATGGACTGGGACCGAGTAAACCCTTTAGTCTTCCGACACTTTTTCTCTTTGTTATGTGGCAAAATGTAGACCTGCGAAACAGAATGAAGCCAGTAAATCAGACAAGAACACTAAGATATTTTAATGCGGAAATGGTTTGTCAGAAGCAAAAGATGAGCTCTTGTCTGCACAGATTGGGTCCAGCTTTTCCCCTACACACAGCAGACAGTGACAAATCATTTAAACTCTTCAGCAGTAAGCACCGGTGTCCCCTTCTGCCATTGTGAATGTATGCCTCTTCCCATTGTTTGGCTTAACAGATTAGTTTGGTTTCATCACCATTAGTATCTGTTTAAGCTTGCAGCTCCAAAATGGCCTTCAAGACAAAAACATTCCATCTCACTCAGGGCATGTGCAGTACATTTGCTGATCTTTGCACATAAAACTCTTGATTCATAAAAGCACCAGAAAGTAGAACAAAAGATAAAGAAAGACAGTTTCCTTTTTGGTAGGTGCCTAATCAAGTTCAGATCTCTACTCTCTCTCTCTCTCTCTCTGTCTCTCTCTCTCTCTCTCTCTCTCTCTCTCTCTCTCTCTCTCTCTCTCTCTCTCTCTCTCTCTCTCTCTCTCTCTGTGTCCTATAATTTTCTTAGAATATGGACCAGAAAATTGTAATTTTCCTGAAATTTCTGTCATTTGCCTTGTCATATCATAAAACATTTTCCCAGTGTAAATCCTACAGCAATGATTGGGAACTGTTTGAAATTCACAGAGGAACCTCAGATTTGGCTTCAGTTGACTAGCATTCTTTCATTTTTGTCTATGTTGCTTTAGAGTAGACTCTGTGTATTTCTTGTTAAACTACATTCTTTCTGTGCACCTGTTCCTGACAGGTAGGAGCGAATGACAGATACAGTCACAAATGGAAACCATACTGTAGTATGAATCGAATGAGCATTACATCAGTGGAACTTGTCTTTTGCAGTGTACAGTGAGTACAACCTATTGTGCTCTTCACTCTTACAAATAAAGGTGTCAAAATGCGTTCTTCTGAGAAATTTCATCAAAAAAATGCTTATTTATTCCCTAAAGAATAAAAAAGAAAGATAATTCTTTAAAGAATATTTGTATAAATTAGATGTTTGAATGTGAAGGAAAGTGAAACAACTTGCTCATAATGTAAAGGTTTCATACAAATTCAGTTTTCCTAAGTGTGCTTTTTGTTATGTTTGCGCAGAGACTTGCGTTGCCATTTGTGTTTTTCTTTTTTCTTAGTTCATGTTATTGTAGTGACTTTACTGAATATTAATATTACTGTGGATGTTACATCATTTCTAAATGTTTATTTTTTCCTCAAATGGTTTTATGTGGATTCCTCTGATTATGTAAGTATTGCTCCATTGCCTACCTGCTTAGCTTCCTAGCTCTTTTGCAGCCAAACTTGTTAGCAGTAAATCAATTCTAGTTGAGTAATGGGATGACATATAAATGTGTGTGTATATATATATATATACATGACGAAGCCATGTATATATATATATATATATATATATATATATATATATATATATATATAAATAATTGAAAGAATTATTGAGTCAGTAAAAATGCTAAAATCTAATGTTACACAACTAGAGTTAGATTAAAAGGGTTTTTTTTCCATACTTTTACATATTAATGTCACAGCAGGTCCAGAAGGTTAGAAGATCCAGCTCGATGTTTAGGTCTCAAAGGCAAAGTCAACAGTGTACTGGTGAAGATATAATGACAACAGTAGCTTATTCATGTACATCTTCAGAAGACACATCCTTCACCAAGTTTGCATCGCTCACATTCAGCAGATTCATCCACCCAGGGAAGGGTTCTGAAGCCAGAATGTTCTTCTGTTCTTCCACACTATAACTTGCAATTACACATTTCTACCAGAGAGGTCTCCAAATCCCTAAAAGGTTTACGGTCCAGTTTTAATGTTGTCCCATTCAGATGTTACCTTTTAAGGCACACATGACTCTTAGACCTGAAACATCATCATCAACATCATCATCCATCAAATGAGGGGAGATGAGAAGATGAGGGAACACACTAATAAAATTAAACAAAAGGATGTTGACCTTCATAAATCAGGCACTGGCTTATACAAACAGGGTAAAAACAAAATTTATGTTGTTCATAACAAATGCATAAGCATTAAAATGACATGTTTATAAGCAATACTTGCACATTTATAAACAACTAATTCCAGTAATCACATAAGATGTTTTATGAAGTAAATGACATTATATTGACTACTAACGTGACAGACATTTGTCCTGATTGTAACACTGTTGTGAAGCAGCATTTTGAAGTAATGGAGCTTGTAAGGCAGAGGCCTAGTTAAGACATAAGAACACGCCATTTATCAGTTTTTATCAGAAGATTTTGACAACCTTAATCTTAAGGGATCATTTTCATAAACGCTTTCCTATATGCATGCACAAACATATAAATACATATATATATATATATATATATATATATATATATATATATATAAGTAGATAAGCATTGGTACAATATTACTCAGGTAAAAGTAAACGTCCCCTTGTTTTATTTCTACCTGAGTGCAAAAGTACAAAATGGCTTGCTTTTAAATGTACTTTTCTAGTAGTAAATGTGCTACAAGTTATTAAAATTATGTTATGGATAAAGTTATGTTATGATAAACAGTGCATTAAGAAGATCTATGTGGCTGCACAGATTTAGCTGTCCATGTCTGCAGCCACACTGGTGTCCTCAATAGAAATTGTACTTTTATTGAAGTAGAAATATATAGAACTAATGTATGGTGTTCTTCACTAGGCCTCTGCCTTAAAGGGTTCGTGAATGATCATAACAGTGTTTTATAAGAAACACGTGTTATTGAGTGTGTATACATGTGTTGTGAAGTGTTTATGTAGGTAGCCCTGAAGTGAAGTGTTACCAAAATACCCAGATTCACACCTGCAAATGACCATCTCTGCTATCAGGTTATTTGAAATTTCAACAAGTGGAGCTGTTGTGTGATATGGAGATAGTATGAGAGCGAGAGCATGACTGTTACACAATTACTGAGAGCTGTTTCATACGGTCTCCAGAACTAGAGGTAGATGCCCGTGCTGATGTTATTTAAACTCCTCTCGGCAGTGCTTGGCACTGGCCATAATGACCTTAGTCTAGTACAGCTGCGCTGTAAAAAAAAAAAGTCAGGTCAGCTGGAAAATCAACCTTCTGCATGCGTCTTTAGCGCTGTATCTCAGGTCCACAAAAGGTCAATATAACATTTTTATTCAGTTATTCTCCCAATTAAGTCATTGCCAATTCCAACCTATAGGATATGGCGCCCTCTATCACGTGGGTGAGGGCTGAGATTGTTCTTTAGCTGAGCACAGGCAATACAGTCTTAGCATGGGAACTCACAGGTCTCACTACCAAACGTAATTAATATTTTCTTTCCTTCTAACTTGCAGAAATAAAGTATCAGTGTGGCTCCTGAGCGCCACAGCTGTTTAACTGCCTCCTCATCAACAGATCACGAGTTCACATCCCGGCGCTGCCTCTGCCCTCCGCGGTCAGAGGTCTGAGAGGAGGAAGTCCTCGAGTCCTCAAGGGGTTCTTACAAACCAGTGGACAGTGTGTATGTGAAATGTTTGCAGCCCCCCCTTCTTCTGCAATCAAACCACAAACCAAGCCGGACCCGGTTTAAAGCTGAAGATATAGAAGAGAAGGTGATCTGGGAGGTTATGTGTAAATATGTGATTTACCAGACTAATTTTATTTCTGGTAATCTTGTTAAAATACAAGGTTTCATGGACCCCATCAAAACACGGAGATTTTCGATCGACATTTGTCTGCTTCTGCCTGGAGGCGGAGACTGGAGCGTTAATAGCTTAGAGTTAAAGGCAATGTTCCAAAACAAACTCACGCAAAGTGGTTTAACAGTGTCGGCTTCAGTTTATACGTTAAAACAACACCGTTCTTTACACCGATATACTGAACTGGGACAGATGCTAAGGCGAGTAGGACGCACTGCGCCTGCATATTACGTACGACAATGGCGCACGAGCCGCCACACGCAGTTTATGCCCCATATAGATAGAAAAACCCGCGCTTTTTTTCGGCCCATACACTCTTTAAAAATACGGTTCTAGAAAGGTTCTTTAGTAAAGGGATTCATTGTCTTTAGAATCATAGGTTCTGTATAGACACATTTCACGCTTAAACGGTTCTATGCATGGTGAAATGGTTATTCCAATTGATTGAGAGAGGGTTGTGGTCCTATGTAGGACCAAAAAGGGGTTTTCTATACGTCAAGCTTGTAACAATAGAAAAACCATTTGGGTGCTATTTGGAACCACAACACACAAGCCAGTTTCACCATGCATAGAACCATTTAAGCCTGAAATGGTTGTATATAGCACTCGTGATTCTAAGGAGACCCACACCCTTTACTAAAAAAACCCTTGAAGAAAAACTGTTTTTAAGAGTGTCAAATCAGTGGAATAAATAATAATAATAATACTAATAATAATAATAATAATTTTAAGAATGTCAAATTAGTGGAATAATAATAATAATAATAATAATAATACTAATAATAATAATAATTTATTGTAGAGTGTTTTATGGTGGAGATCTTCGTTTTTTATTTTGTCTCTTCATAACTGAACTTCTGGTTCTCTTTTGTCCCAAGTATGTAGATATGAATTAACCATATATACTCTTATTTTATATGTTTTTTTATTTTGTTCATTCAGTTTATTTTAATTACAAAGTACGATATGTATATATTGTAGCTGTAGATTTATTTTGTAATTACAATAAACTGAATGAACAAAACGAACCCAAAAAGTACTGGGAACATTAGGTTAGCACTGTTAAAGGATGTGTAATGTTTCTTTTTTTTTTTTTAGATATTTCTCATTCATTTTTCTAAATTCGTTTTTTTCTCATTTGAATCCACACAGTTCCAGCGGCTCCTGATTGGTTCCTTTAAACTCGTATAACCTTCCTATGATCTGTTAGCTCTGATGCAAACAGCCTGTGGCTGTGGAGTGTAACTGTAACTGTGTCACTGCAGCGCTTCATTGGACACCTGGCACAATAGTAGGGGCGCAAACGGACCACCGCGCCGATATGGTAACCTAACCTAGAACCTACAGTAGTCCATGCTGCTTCCTTTGACGCTTTCCGTTCTAGCTTGTACCTTTGTAGTTTTCCATACTTTAAAGGGTAAATATCGCAGGAACACCCTTTAAATGAAAGTTTAATGTATATAAACATTGCTTAAAAACGTGCCATTTACTCCACAATCCAGAGAGTTCATGTCTGGAAACGTTTTTTATGACGTTGGGAAAGCCAACAGTCTTTCTACATATGCCCATCTACAACAGTTTAGCCCCGCCCATTCATACAGACGTTATAAGGAGTGTGTCCATCTGGACTACTCTTTGAACTGGGCACAATAACAAGCAGCCAATCAGAGCAGAGATTATGTACACGTATCAGTTTTAAAGGCACAGTAACATGAACAGCCTGGTTAATTGTAAGTGATAAAGCAAGAAAGGCCATAGAAGACGAAATACGATTGTTTTGGTTATAAAAAACAAACAAATGTCACATGTGGACATTAATAAATAAATTTAAAAATGATAGGTCCTTTAAGCAAAAGAATACATGTAGGACACAGAACACACTGACTGAGAAAGACATAGAAATTCAGTTACTAGATTACTTGATTACTTCATCTTAACACACATTTAATACAAAGCATTGCTCACTAATGTGAATCCAATAATGTGACACTCGCTTTGTTAAAGCTTACCCAGTAGCAGTTACTCGAAAAGTCCAACCTCGACACCCCACCACTCACCTATCAAGCCCCAAATAGATAAATAAATAATGAATATATCAATAAGCAGTTACTGCCCCTGACATTACTATCATTATTATAACAATGAGGACACAACTCAAAGCAGGGCGTCGAGCAGATGAAGTGAAATGTGTTTGCACGTGGCTGCGTGTTTGAGCTGCTCTGAACGAGTGTGCGATTAGTGATTCTGTACATCTGAAGTCAGACATTTGAAACTTTAAGTGCCTCAGTGAGGGCTGAGGGGTGTGTGTATAGACTGCCTGTCAACAATGTTCCAAAGATGTGTCACTCAAACGTCTCTCAGCAGGAGGATCATCAGACTCTGGCGGTTAGCAGCGTGAATGAAACAGTCAGAACTAAGAGAACCGACCAGAACCTCTACAGAGTAACTGCTCATCAGAAAACTGCTGCAATTATTAAAACGGTGTTTTAGGTTCTTGAAAACGAGACACAGTCCTATTATTATTATTATTATTATTATTATTATTATTATTATTATTATTATTGCTGTTATTGTTGTAATATATAATTATTATTAATAAACATTTACAGCTGTAGTGTAGTTAGTACAGCATTTCTGTCTCTGCGTGTAGTTTTCATAGTTTATTACAGTTCGGGATTACAATTAAACCATAAGTGGCAGTAAAAAAAACTGTCAAAATCTCGGAAAAACGGCGAGAAAATATTATCAACTGATCACGCGATCTGATCCGCCAGTGCAGTAATTTCACAGCTGAATGAAATCAATGATGGAAATCATAAAATCTCTCTAAATAACTACATATTTAAAACTCGGAGATGCGCTGTTATTACACGTGACTTTGAAACCAACAAGATGGAGAGAATAACCAAGTAATAATTAGGGTACAACAACAATAATAATAACACAACTGGAACAGTGAAATAACGTGGTCTACGCTGCATTTATTGACTTACTGAAAAGAAAATAAATAAATGCATTAATTACTTAATTTATGATAAATATCTTCGAAGGTTCGAATTGTGGCAGCCGTTTTTAGCTAATGGGCCTGAGAAATCACAGCTGAAGCTGTAGGAATACAAGATTTTAAAAAGTAAATTACTATTGAAATGGAAAGAGAGAAAAAAAACAGAAGAGAAAGGAAAACTCTGAATGAGGAAATCTAACGAAATGTTTTTCATTTCCTGCACCATTTTCGCTGCGCCAGTCCAAACAGCGACTATAAACTTGACCAATCACAAGCTTGACTTTTGTACTTTCTACTGAGCTTTGTTGCTCTGCGATTAAGATAAAAACGGTGTAATTCAAAAATCTGACATCCGGAACCTTTTCTTGGCCTGTACTTTTCCTTTTTTCAGCCACATCGCTTTTCTGGTAAAGCTCCTCTGGCTCTCTGCTTATCCTGCAGCCACTGTGCGTGCAGTTAACACAAAATGTCTCCCAAAACAGCCAAACATGACCAAACTACGACGCACTGGGTGATTTTACCGGCCCGCTCTAATGAACTCAATCGCTGCCATGTACTCCAGGCCTTCCTATAACAAAGAAAGGCTAAGCTCGATGTGACGTTGGCAAGTCGATGGAAATTACGTCGTTGGCACAAGCCGCTCACATGTGCATCCAATTGTCCAGCTGATTCATTTCCAACACCCACAAGTTATAAACCAACAGCTCTGAGCAGCGAACGATTAAAAGCATAGCTTAGCAGCTTAGCAAACCTGAACTGTCTTGACCTGTATTCGCTCTTAATGGCATCCAACGTACACCACGAGGAAAGTCAGCCCTGAAAACGTTCATATAAACAACAGTTTTTATAACTAGAGGAAACAGAACAACTAAATGTACTTCTGCTCGTTTCAGATCTATCCGGACTGGTAAGTCCTATTAGCTCCAATCATAACATGCCATCTAAAACACGAGCTTTTCTGTTAGCCGGACATTTTCTGTATTCATCACGTTGACAAAACAGCGAAGTTGATCCTAACAGCCTCCAAGATGATCGCAAAGCACAACAACTGGGTGAAATTGTATCCGATGCTGGTGTCCCAAACCAATCCTGAGATATGAGAATAAGAGGAGTTGATTAGGCTCATGTCGATATTTGATATTGGACCGCCTTCGTGGCTTCGGTCCAGTATAAACAACGATAGCATCACACGAGGCGCCAAACACTGCTAAGCACCATTAAACATGGTAGCGCACATGAGAGGAAAGCAAAATAGCCCTATCACCCACTCACCCACGCGTTTTTCCACACGCCATATTGCATTCAACTGTTTCTTGTTGGGGGAAAAAAGAGTTTTAACTGCACTTTTGCAGCTAATTGTGGTTGCAGTAGGTAGTCTGGGATACCACCAACCCGGGGGCTGGAGGCTGATCATGGACTCGATAAACACATAATAGCAAATAGTTAGAAAAGTCCAAAAGTGGAGCTAAAACCATTCGGCTTCACAACACAATCGCAATAATCACACAAGAATGACGTGGACTACAAAGGTGTTCTTATACCATGCCTTTATTCAGCTTATTTACAAATGAATTTATAAAAAATATATACCTAAGGAATTTGTAATATTTTACAATTAACAATTAATTACTTTGTTCACATATTTGAGTGTGATTAATGTATTGCAGTTTTTTATTCTTTTCTTTTTTTCGTTTTTCATTTGAAAGGAATTGCGGAGGAGAAGTAACCAATAACATTACACTATTGCCCAGGCAGGTTAACCCTCGACAATGGCGATGCAGTCGTTTTCATAAATAGCGTAGACATACAAGCGCGTGGAGGAGCAAAGACCACCAACCAGCCACCAGCACAGCGCGGCACAAGGGCATGTTGCAAAAAAGTGAAACGTTACATTCATTTCAGTTTCAGAAAAAAAAAAACACGCGTGGTAGATGAGAAGCCAGGCCTGGACTGTCACAGAGGGCCGAGCCAGAGCGGGACAAGGCGTTGAGAGGAAGAGGAGCGTGTGAACTTACAGAGTCTGAGTTCTTGAAATGCGCTCAGCTAAGTGCGCTGCTAGCTTTAGGAGAGGAGGCTGTGCGCTTCCCGGGCTATGAGGATGAGGTAGGCTGAGGGAGGCTGAGACCGTGGATGCTGCTCAGAGCCTCATGCTGCTGCTTAATGAGAGGACTCGCGGGTTTTCTGTCTCCTGGGAAAAGCAAAGAGCAAAACAGTTAGAGAAAGATACACTCTTAAAAAGAAATGGTTCTTCGGGGGTTCTGTGGTAAAGAAAAACGGTTCTTAACATCAACATCCTAGCAACAGCGGAACTGTTTTTTTTTTCTTTTGGTGCTTTATAGAACCATTTTTAAAAAGTTCTACACAGAGCCATGAACAACATATCTGAAGAACCGTTTTACCGTGCATAGAACCATTAAGTATTTAAATGGTTCTATATGAAACTAGAACCATTCCCTTTACTGAAGATCCCTTGAAGAACCGTGTTTTTCAGTGTGTAGATAAATAGGCAGGTGGTAATTATATTCCCACAGCAGCACGGTACACTTACAGAATAGACCTCGTTTAGAGCAGTTACCCATAAACCCTTTCCCCCATAAGAGGCGTGATCTGAACCAGTGTGTAAATAACAGTCATGTGCAAAAGTTTGGGCAGTCCTGTCAAATCACCTTTTGTTGATTTTTTAAGTTAATTTAATTGAACACATCCTGTACAGGGAGCACGCTTAAATCTGGCGTTTTTCTACATTTTAGCGCACGATTTCTCTTTATTGACCCATTGGAATATATAAAGCTTTTGCCCAGGACACATTTTGTGCTTCCAATAGGTTACATTCAGCGAATAAACAATAATTGTAGAGGTGTTTACTTATTTTTAAAACAACAACAAAACATCGTATAATCATACAAAGAAAAACAGTTCAATATGCAAAGCTTTGCAAATCACACATAGCAGCTATTCATAAAGCAGACTTACTTATAGCAGGATGTATGAAAATCTGTTCTTTTATACCTCTGTATTAAAGCCCAGCATGACTCCCTCCAAGCGTCATTAATCAGCCATAAAACTTAATATGTTCATAAACAGTCATACTTTCGTGATGTCACTCCCTGTTAGTTCATATGACGTAGGCCACACCACAAGAGCTGAGATCAGGACACAGCAAGCTGACCTGACATGAACTCCTGCACTCCTCATCAAAACCTGTGCGATCAGTCAGAAGCTTCTTAAGCAGGAAAGTTTACTGTTGAAGTCGAGCACCTGCTCTGTGTCGCCATCCAAAGACACTTTGACACGCGAAAAGAGAGAGAGTAATAAAGGCTTTTGTCATACAGCGCTGAGCATCATCGCTCTCTAAAACAGCATTCGATGTTTTAACGTAAAAACGGTAACTTGGGTTTACTTTCACTGAGCTTCCAATAGTGCGCGAACAGATCAGTAATCTCTGATTTGTGTTCTGTCAGCTTTTTATTTAAATTGAATAAACTCAGCATTTCAAGGCAACCAGGTTACTGCATAAAAAACACTGAATTATTTTACACTGTAGTGAATGTTTTACTTGTTATTTCCTTGAGGCAGTAATTACGTCACAGCAACGTACTAATGCACGTGTTTCCAGTTTAGTGAAGTTCAGCAGAAAAGTTTTCGAAATAAAATCTTTTTTTGCATCATGTCTTCCAGTGTTGCTGGTGTCCTGATTCAGCCAAGAGCTTTGTGAAATTTCCACTAAACGCAATCGCCTGTTACGCGCTGATACACTATCGGTTCTGCGTCTAAACGTGCGCGTTTAACTGTTAAGATCGTTTAGATTAGCACGCTGATGACTTGCAAAACTACGATCACCTTCCGTGCTTTTGGGAAACACAGCTCTGATCAGTTAGGACTCCTGGGTGGGCTCAAAATTAGGGAACGAAAAAACAAAACAAAAACACGGCTGCATAATGAAATAATGCGCAATCATCTATGGACAGGATATCACATTAGAGGGTGCCTACCCTCTCGTGCAGCATGTTTGAAGGGCATAGCAGAATGGATGTCCCCCGAGTGGATGGCCATGCCGCTGCCTGGGTGGGAGAGGGTCGCCCCCTGAGCCTGCCAGTGGGGCCCCGGGCCCACATAGCTACCTGCTGGGCCACTATAAACCCCATACTGGTTGGAAGGAGAATAGGCACATGGCGGAACGTAACTAGAGAGAGTGGAGGAAGTCTGAGAAAACACACACACACAGATATTTAGATATGTAATATCTGCAACAATAATTTCTAAATATTCATTCACCTCAAACTAAAGAAGCTTCATGGCATAAACGTTCCACACTGAGATGTCATTGGGTCAGTGCGCCGGCTGTGTTTAAAAGCCCTTACCTGAGGATACTTTATGTCCGAGTCAATAGACGACTTGTCTATTCCGTTCACTCCGTGCGTGGGGGGAAACGTGGCTCTGTTCACACTCCCCCAGTCCTCCATTTTTGGTGCGTAGCCTTCAGCGCCAGCAATAGCTGGACAGAAAACAGACATCATACAAAACCACATTTTGGGCTTCTGTGAGCTTTAGAAGAAAGAAACAAGTGTACACAGTGACGCTTACAAACAGAGAGTAGAAGAATTTTGAAGAACACGTTTAACTTAAATTTAAGTGTTTTTCAAATGAATATTCATGTGTGGATAATGTGTGTTTTCATTATTTTCTTTAAGAATAAAATTTCTTCAAATTAACCGCCGAATTGCTTGAATGCGATTTTATGAAGTGAATTGCATTTATTTAAAATTCATTTGTATTTTGGTGTTTTTTTTATAATATATGGAATTAAGCTGAAATAGGAAATTTAAAACATACAATTGACAAGCAGTTTGCTCACCAAAACTACACACCTCAAACAAAAAGAAAATTCTAGTAATTATACAGTTAAATGCACAGACTTTAATGCAAAGAATGTTTAATGAATAGAATCTTATTTCATTGTGCACAGTTCGAAAATATTGCTGCGTGACTCGTTGCTACTTGCAGGCTTAGAATCTGCTTGCATGTTTGTGGGAGAGTGGCCTGCAAAATCGAGGCCTACACGGTCGCGTTCTTGCGCTCGTTAAACGACGGAAGGACTTTACTTTTCTCTTTTTATTTTTGTCAGTGAATTGCACAGGCTGCACTATTTTTAGGAATGCTGTAGAATGTTCTGAAGTCTAAATCGGGCTGCAGTAGGCCTCGTATAGATATAGTAGAGGAGCTTCGCAGTCAGTAACTCAACAGACTTTTTATTATTATTTATTAAGAAATGTAAACGCCAGCTAGTCTCACCTGTCGGGTCCATGAAAGCTCGGATGCCCAGTATATTGCTGACCGTGTGCGCTGAAGGCCAGCCGCGGGACAGGCTCACATGTCCACCGGTGACTGGGACGCCGGGAGGGTTGCTCATTTTAGTCCCGGAAGGGGACATGGCGTTGGGGTAGGAGTATGGATATAAATGGTTGTAAGAAAGACTCGGCTGCGGCGGTGCCTGCTTGCCAGGCTCGTACTGGTTTGGCTGGGAGAGGTTCCCGATTTTGTTCCGTAAAATCCGACTGATGGAGCTGACCGAGGGCACGTTGTATTTGTCACATACTCCATCTGCTAGAAGTCGGTCCCGAATCTCCCAGGCGAAAATCCCAGGATCTGCTTGTTTGTATTCCCGTATGCTTTTCACCACGTTGGGCGTCGTGACTCGGGGCTTGCTGCCTCCGATAGCGCCCGGTAATATAGAGCCGGTCTCGTTGTATCTGGCCAGGATCTTGCTCACACAGCCGTGGGAAACGCGAAGTTGCCTACTGATGTCACAAGGTCGGATCCCGAGCTGGGCTAACTCCACTATTCTTAGCCGTATGGCGTTGGGCAGGGGTCGTCCGTTCACAAAAACCCCTCCTAACTGGTTCACCTCCCCGTAAGTTTGCTCTGGAGAAGAAAACAGGCAAAGCTGGATTACAGAGGCTAAAACAGTGCAGAGAAACAAGAATTCGCCCATCAACTCATCAGATAACAGGCGAAAGGAAAAATGGCGATCCACTGCACGAGCTATAACGCTAGGTGATTTCTTTGAGCATTGATATTGTAGTACATGTCGGTGTGTTACATGCAGGTTGTACCTATAGGCTACACATATGTGTGAACTGTTTGCTCTTGAGCTGCCACTAGCAGCAGCAACGATCCACTAACTTTTAACCACATGCATCTTCGGAATAAACAGCGAACGGACACTAGACGTTGACTTTCAGGCGTTATGCAGGCACGTAAAGAGAGCTCAGCTCCTTTCATCCCCCTGCCACTGAAGCATGCATGATGTGGACGAGGGCTCACCCATTTGTCCGAGCTTTCGTGATGCTTTCCTCGAAACAGTTCCCCTTCAATGGCTGAACGCGCTGCCTCCGCCGCATACAGTGTGGAGAGCACAAAAGTGCACCAAAAATATCCGCGGACCACCTCTCTGGCCCTCCACGAGCAGAAACGTTAGAGTTCCCTCGGACGAAGCGGTCAGACTGCTCTTCATTCGTTAAAGGCGAATTCGTGCGATCCCACAGGCTGAGGTTTGCTCGGATTAATTTGAGGCGTCCTCCACGTCAATATCTCCGGTTACGCTGCGAGCTGTGGTCTCATTTCATTGGTCCTCGCGTGTTCGGAGAGGCTGCTCCGCGAAAGAGCCATCCGGTATGCGTAATTTAACCTTTTGAACGGGCTAATTCAGATTAAAGGGGTTGGACGTGAGGGAGTACGACCTAACCTGTGCCAAAACATAATGCAAGATGGTTTCACGTGAAGTTATTACACTTAGAAGTGGCAAGGCAGTCTGTAGGAAAGAGGTCTGTGCTCTGCAGTAGAAGTGCATATGTAATGCCTACTGATGTCTGCACTGTAAAACAGGAGGTACATTTTTCATTCATTAAGGTACAAACTATGTAAATGTGCCCTTAAAAGTACACCAACCGTTTCGCGGTCCAGCAGTGTAAGTTTTTTTTTCAAGATAAATGGTGCATATCTGTGCCTTTTCATAACATAATGGTTTAATACAGAACAATACAATAACGAGGCACGACAGAGCGTGTGGAGTCAATAGAGCTTAAAAACTATACAATTTCAATGAAATATGGAACAGTTATGCTCCATAAAGTCAGCCTACCATCTCGGAAAAAAAGGTGCGAAACTATCACTGGGGCAACAGCCCTTTTGTCGCTGGGGTGGTACATGGTTTAGTCAGGGAACATTTTTGTACTATAATCCTTTGAAATTATATTTCAAATTTTATAATTATATAGTTGTATTGACTCCACACACCCCGTCTCCTCTCCAGGCTTTTTACTGTATTGTTCTGTTTTAAAACATTAGATAATGAAAAGGTACAAATACGGACTTTTCACCTGGGAAAAGTTATTGAAGGTATACAGTTGGATATTAAAACCACTGTTGTACCTTTAAGGGTACGTTTACATTGCTTGTACCTTGTGGAATGAAAATGTACCTGCACAGCGCCTTTATTTCTAACAGTATGCTGAAGATTCCCTTGAGGGTAGCACCCCATAAAAGAGTATCGGTCTAATACCCTTTTTCCTGAGAGTGTAGTGATGATGAAGAAGAAAGAAGCAATATGCAATACATTTGACACATTTGAGACGAGTAAGCACGCTTTACACACATGCGCACAACGATTCAACTAGATGTTCTTATATGCTTTTTTTTGTAATTTGTAGATATGCGTTTACACATGAGCTGTTCAAGACATGGGCAGCAATATATACACTCAAATTCTTACGATTTCTAATGAATAATTTTTACCTTAAAGATGCAATGTAGCCCTTTCTAATTTTAAACGTACTTGGCTGCATCATGTTTTGGCATGACATGATGCTTTTACTGACCTCTTATGCTCATGCAAAACTATGTTCTACGCGGTGGAGGTCATGGTCTGTGAAGCTTCACCTACCTTTGAGTACCTGTAGCAGAGCAGGCGGTGCTCTAAGTCAGGCCTAGAAGTATATACTAACCTATATACGGTACTGACCAAATTCCAAGAGGCTGCATTATCACAGCATGACCTCAGTGTTTCCAGAGGATGGAAAGAAGGTATAGTTTATTAGCTCGCAAAATGTCACTTGTTAAAGTTAACAGTCGACCCATTGGCAATAAGGAGCAGTGTCACTATCCTACGTGACTGTAGTTCACAAGAAGTCTTTCGCACATGGAAAACATCAGGTCGAAGCGCAGCATAAACTTTTATTCGTTCAGTAAGTGAAAGCAAGAACTAAAAACGATGTTAGTCAAGGTGCTGAAAAATGCAGGGAAAGCATAATGGGCCTGAACTTCTGAAATTCATTCAGTGGGTGCATCCAATCGCAGCTGACGTCGTATATCTTGCAGTGGTGGTACTGTAGCAGCAGAAGGTCAAGCGCAAGATGCTGCTCGAAAAGTATGACCATTACAACACATATGTACTTTTGCCATTTCATGTCATGGCCACCTACAGTGTGCATAGAGTTGCTCGAGCGACGTCAGGCTCCCCCGTCTGGATGAAATGGGGATTGCACCCCATTCCAACTGACTGGGTGCACTGTGAAGACATGAGAAGATGAACGGTGCACCAAAAATGCGGAGGACTTCTATAAAAGCAGTGATCGTTCAGACGATTTGAAGCTCGACCGCTGGAGACATTCAGGTAGGAATGCAAAATTCCTCTAGAAAAGTCATTTTCATTTATCTGAAGAACGGTTACGGGAAAAGTTCTTTGCTGAGTTGAAAGCGTGTTGATGCTGTATTGAACGGCGCGAGCGTGCATGTAGTATCTCTCTCTCTCTCTCTCTCTCTCTCTCTCTCGTTCTCTCTCCCTTAATTCAGACAGATTTATAAAATAGATTGGCGAGTTTATCTGTGGTCAGATAATTGTTAAATATCACATGTCCGCCATATACATAACGTTCGGTTGATGACATTTGTGAGGAAAAAGATTTGTCCATGCAGTGAGGAAAAGATGTCCGTTGGGAATTTGGAGAATTCCACTCATTTTAGGCAAAATAAAGAATCAATTATTGTTTATATCTTAATATTTATTACTTTGATGACTATTTTGCAAACATTCTGAGCAAAATTAGGCTTTAAGCTCTAAGAGCCTGCAGTGCTTTCAAATCACACAAAACTACAATTACAATTAAATTGTATAAATACTACATAATAATAATAATAATAATAATAATAATAATAATAATAACAATATTCGTTTACATATAGCTTAGGCATGTCTTCATCATTTACTTATATCTTAATAATTTATTCTATTTTAATACGATATATAATATGATGCCAATATAATATGGTGCCTACGTTTGTTGGCCTCTAGGATAATTCAGTATTCTTGAAATCAGCTCTAAAATAATTCGCGGGGAATTAATGTTATACAGGCGACCTAATGCACTGTGTGACCATATTTGTATCATTATATATTTCGATCAATGAAAAATTTGGGGAAACAATAATAAAACACGGAACATCTAGAGTGCCTAAGTTAATATATCGGGCCACTAAGCCATTATTGATATTATAGGACATGATCAAGTGCCAGACTCATCAATATGAATTGACACCGGTGCTAAAAACCACTGGATAAAGCTAAAGAAATAGATTATAGATTTCAATGCTTTTATGTTCAAAGTTAGCTTGTGTCCAAACCTGCTTTAAGCATTTTTCATTTCCAATGCGGAGCCTATTTTCATTTCTCACTTTTACACTCATCACAACGT
Source organism: Pygocentrus nattereri (assembly GCF_015220715.1). NCBI lineage: Eukaryota > Metazoa > Chordata > Actinopteri > Characiformes > Serrasalmidae > Pygocentrus > Pygocentrus nattereri. The sequence goes on from NC_051220.1 coordinate 25,814,994, forward strand.
TTATAGACGTTATCCAACTCTATTGGGAAGTCATATCCCCGCGGTTTCAGAATCATGTCCCCTCCACTGTAGTCCCATCACTTCTGATGTCACCTCTGTCTGTGGGCTCTCAGGGGAGCAGTTTGTCTTCAATTGAAGGAGTAAACTTTAAATAGGCGCGGGATTCCCTTCTCAGTGGATCCCATCAGGACTGCAGTGAAAGACAATGAAGCCATTTTCAGCCCTGGAGATGGTCGCACGGGTGAATTATGACATAACAATGGAACATGGTCTCATAATGGACTTGGCAGCTCGTATTTACTGTAGGTTATATATCATTAGGCCACCAGTCATCCATAATTATTAATGCCGTGTTCGGATCCGTTCACGTGTAATCCCAGCATACAGGGACGGTGTAATCATCCCTGTTCTTATTTTATTGACTGAAACTCTCTCTGCTATTCAGACACTCACTTCAAGAAAAAGAGATATAGTAAACCAGTTTGGGAGGTAAAGTGGTGAGAAGGTGGTCTTTGCAAGGTTTACATGTGGCTTTGCTTTGTTTTAAACGTGGCTCCGCCAACAGGATCTTACACATGTGTTTGGAAACCGTTCCGCTATCGGCAATCAATGGAGCCGGCCCATTTCTCAGCTTAATGCGTCATGCTGCATATGAACCACTGCGATGTGTCTGCTTTGACAGTGTTAACATGGGGACGCCGTAAAATTCTCATCAATCTCATTCTTTTTGCGTTTAATGGCTTTAAGAGAGAATGGAGGTGCTGCAGAAGTACACACACACACACACACACACACACACACACACACACACACACACACACACACACACACACACACACACACACACACACAGCCACAGATCAGACTGATAATTCGGACGCCAAGATAAAATCAAGATATTTTGCAGAGCTCTTTCTAATCAGTTGTTATACCAACACATTGCTCTAAACGTTTCAATGGCAGATGCATATAGCATATTTTCTACATGATGTGGTTTCAGTTTGCTTTCCCCCCCTCTGGATTGTCCACGGTGTTTTATTGAAGACCCGTTCTGCCTCCGGTTTTGATTTAGTGTTTGTGAGTTTTCTGATCTCATTGCCCGGTATGGAAATTGTTAGGCCAGGTCTGGATTGCGTGCTTTAAACAGACTCAATGTGGAGTGAGGAACATAAAACCCAATGTATGAAATGTAACCTGCACATCATGCAATAGCATCCCCCCAGCTTCTCAGGGTCTTCCATGATCTTAGCTGTCATTATATTGACGGATCAAGTGCCTGCTTGATTTAACCGCGTTGCTTAATAATGGGAAATGCTGGAGTTATTTTGTTATTATTGTTGTTGTTGTTGTTGTTGTTTGAACGAATACACATACACACACACACGCGCCCACACACACACAGACACACACACACGTATATATATATATATATATATATATATATATATATATATATATATATATATATATATATATATAGTTATCATTTCAGGTTGATAGGAGGAAACACGTGCTGCCTCACTCCGACACAGACAGGCCACCCGTTCAAACGCTGTCGCTAAAATTCCTGCTTCTATTGCCGATTCAGCGACGGTTAATAGATCACCTGCACTGGCGTCAACAGATCCACTACAAAACTGATAACCCTGAAAGAAAAGAACCCATATTGAGCTATTTATGAACATTTTAAGCATATATTCATAACACTTGAATGAAGTGACTCGATCAGGCTAGAAGGCGGTGAATTGTTAAATCTCCATATTCCATGCATCTAACGAGAGAGAGGGAGAGGGATAGAGAGAGAGAGGGGGAGAGAGAGAAAGAGCACATGCCAGCCCCAAACAGCCTAGTTAATTTCTTTTGACCTTACAAAAATTTCTCCCCTATGGAAAACTAGCATCTAATTGGAAGGGGTGGAACAGACACAGAACATTTTCAGCTGGAGCAAGAAAAGTCACATAGTCTATATAGTGTCGACATGTATGCATTTATCTCCAATGGATTGTGCTTCTGCGTACTGGAACAGCTGGACTGAGCGAAACACATGGTGAGTGGGCCAACATTAGAGAAAGAGAGTCAAACATGACAGTGTTACTGAGAAGCTAGTGCTTCAGTTCATCAGCAGCGTTGCTATTTTTTTTCTAGGTTTAGAAATAAGTGACACCTAATCTGAAGGTTTGGGTTATGGACACTGGCTATGGATACTGTGAAGCGGACAGAAAAGCAGCACTGATAGAAAAGCTACAGCTTATATGATTTTTCACAGACTGAATTTTGCAGAGAATGCGTTATGGATGGATAGTCTTGATGATGCTGACATTTGTTTGCAGTGCATCAGTCTGTCAGTGACATACAGTGCTGCGTAAAAGTCTTAGTCACCTGAGAAATCAATATTTAAACAGTATTTTAATTGGGAAGTAAGCATTTATTTGCTCAGAGAAGAACACCAATATTATAATAAATATAAATAGTATAATATGATACGTTTTACTTTTATGTGCGACAGTGTGCTTAGCCATTTCCAAACCTCTCCTCAAGGAATCCCATATTTGGCTTGGCTCAACCTCATCATGTCATGCTGAACAAATTCACGTGATGGCAGGGGAAGTCAAGAAAGGTCTAGAAATTTGTTTTCTTGTAACTACCTCATCAAAGAAAGATCTTTTTACTTTTTTTTTAAATTTATTTATATATTTATACATTTTTGCATTTGTTCTACTGTTATATAAAGGAGTATTGGAAAAAATACACTTGTGAGATAAATATTTTAACGATTTATTTCAGTGCCTCAGATTTTTGCAACTTGCAAATGTTACATTATCACTTTATAGTGACTAAATTTAAAGGGTATCTTTGTAGCCTGGATTCAGATTGACTGCTGAGCAGCTTATTAAAACCAATCCATAGCTTTCATTATAAGCCCCAATTTAATAAGAACCATATAGCACCACTGATACGTATTAGTATTGTATTGTTATTGTATAGGTGCATGAAGTAATATTCCAGTCTTCAGGACTTTCACATGTCTAAACAGGTACAATTACAGCTCTTTTGGCCCAGCAGCTGTTGCTGTACATTTTCTCTTTTTCTTATCTACTTTTCTTCTAATATATATATATATATATATATATATATATATATATATATATATATATATATATATATATATATATATATATATATTCCTCTTTTTAATAGTAACTCGCATAATAATTTAAGTCATAAATGAAGTAATAAATGAATTATTAAGTCAGTGAAGTCAAGTGAAGAATCATTCTTGGTGCAGCACTAGAAAATCTGGATCAAATGTTTGCTTACTTTCTTAATAGTTAAATAGCCTCTAAAATCCTAGAATCCTGAAAAACCTTCAACTGCAAAGCCAGTTTTACAATTGTTTGTAATTTTGATTAATGATGTAATTTCTCACCAAGCGAATTATTACAAATACTAAACGCGTATCAGTGGCAACATCTATAAATCCTTTTGAAAAAATGTTGTTTCATGTCACTTTTAGCCCCAATTTCCAGGTAACACTGTTGCCAGTAGAGGCACAGCCACAACAATGAAATCAGCCCAGTGATCAGTAATTTGAGAAGGGGACCATTTCAGATATTTGCCAGAGTTTTATCCTGGCCACTCAAACAACCACAGAACTACATGATTCCACAAAATAATTCGACTGAGTGACATTACAAAACTCATGAGACGATGCAGAGTAAAAGCTGCTTTACAGTAACATAAACTGGTATCGCTAACTACCTAGCTATCTAGCACCTAGCAACTGCATTTGTTTACATTAATGTTGAAAAACAACATGAAAAGCAAATGTATAAGTTCCTGGTATGAAGCAAATTGCTGTACTGACCACACAGAATTTGCAGTAAGTCAACATGCTCAGCACCGGCTGTAACGAGCAGTGTTTAGTGCATACTGTTGATTGTTGACTGAGATATTCAGACCTCCATAAAATACAAGGTGTTAAATTCAAACCATACAGCAGAAATGTTGTATCAAGCTAGAGAGTGGAAAGAAAATCCCCATACACATCCAGTCAAAATGTCAAGCTAGTTTTGTAGCTATGTTCAGGTGGAGCAATAATCTGTAAATGTTTATTTTGGCATTCTTTTGCTTTTTTGTGAAATGTTTGTTTCATATTTATTTCAAATGGATCACATTCATAGATATTTGTATTTGTATTCTTGATAATGAGGTTGACAGGATGGCCGAATGCTGCAGCGATTACTGGTAGGTCCTGTTCTTCCTTTCCTTCGCAAGTTATGATGTATACAAGCTGAAAACACTGGCAAAACATGCACTGTGCAAAACTGGGCAAGCCAGCCTGACAGTTGTGACGCTGTACAATAGCAACTCTTGAGGTCAATCAAAGTGCCATTGACAGACTCCTTTGGAGATGGTGGCCATTTTCAATGAAATGTCGGCATATACCAGCACATGACATTGACTGACATCTCCTGGGAAATACAGCAGCCAAAACTTACTCAAAACACTCATCATAGCCTCATGGCCAACAGCCACCAAAGCCCTCCTCAGCCGACACGCATAAGCAAGAATAAGGGATTAATTACAGAGGAATTCCCTAGCTTTTCAAAATGTGTGTCTAATTAAGGCATTAAAGTGCAAACAAAGTCATTCGGTAGTTTGATTTAAAATATTCCTTCTAGAATAACTTACAGAATTGTTCACAGTAGTAATGAAAGGAGCAAGATGCCTAAAGCATTTAATCTCTCTTAAACCTAAATGATGCAAAGAAAATGTAGAAATTCAGAAAAACAAAATAGGTGGAGTTCTCTATTAAGCTTATTTAAACTCATTTAGCTGCCTCAAGCTGACATAGAAACATTGTTTTCTGGTGTCTTTAATATACAGGCTCTCGCACACAAATGGGTCTATGAATGATGGATTGTATTCTTACAGTAGCTTGCTCTTCTTAAGATGTTTGCATTTTCAGTGGGCTTCTCTAATGTGAGATCCTGGGTGCAAACAGAAATTCAGATCTCTTAGCTAGTGTGCACACTCAGAAAGAAACAGGAACAGGGACAGGATCTCTACAGATATCTGTCAGCGTTGAAAATCAGCCAGAATAAATGAATATTGAAGTGAGCCTTTCTCCATTTGAGCTACATGTGAAGAATATTACCACTAGGTGGCGCCTCTTCAAACATGAGAGATAGAACCTTTCTCTTATTATTAGACTGGAACAGAGCCCATGATGCCATGTATCATATGGTACCCAGGGCTTTTGGAAGCAAAAAAGCCCAAGAGCATCACATACTCAGCATCATATGTCACATCTGAGCTTAGGTTCTTTTTGCATGACTGTTGCTCTTTTTATGCTAGACTCACATGTAGTATCTTACCACAAAATTGGCAGTGTCCCACTGTGATCCTTGGAAAGCGTTCTGTCTGACATCCTGTGCATAAAGACTAAACTAGTAAAAAAAAAAAAAGCTGTAAAAAGTTTTCATAGCTCTCAGCTTTAAATCAATTTACCCAATACCAGCTGCTACAATCTTTCTTGAGTCTTTAGCCAACCAGGAATTAAAAAAAAAAAAAACTGGACAAAATGCTAAATACATGTTACATACTGCTTCATCTACCTGAATTCTCTGTTTTGAGAGTTTCATTAAGAAAGAGATTTACCTAATGGACAGAGAAATCCACACTGCTTCCTCAGTACAGGACAAATTGAGGGTATTACATAAATCACTTAGCCGATAGCAGACTTAAATATTAAGCAGTGAGTTAAAGGGTAATTGTACCAAAACTTGTGATTAATTTAATTTTATTGCAACAGAGTCATTCAGAGGTGTTCAATGTGAAATAGAACATTTTAGAGAACGCTCAGAGAGAGAGCGAGAGAGAGAGAGAGAGACAAAGAGAGAGAGAGAGAGCGAGAGAGAGAGACAGAGAGAGAGAGAGAGAGAGAGAGAGAGAGAGAGAGAGAGAGAGAGAGAGAGAGAGAGAGAGAGAGAGAGAAAGACCTCTAGTTTATTGCAGTTGGAACAAAACCTCAGTTTTTTTTTACTTTTGTTACTTTTCAGTTTTTGACATAAAGGACAACACCCTGTATTTACCTTTTACCATGAACTTTGCGTTGTTTTAAAATATAATTGTTTAGGCAAAAAACCTTATTTCAAAACTAGCATAAAACAGCGTCTCAGGCATCAGGCAGCATATTCATGACCAGTTTATATAATAAGTGTTTGTGATGTAGGTTTTAGAGTCATTAAATGCTCCATCTAGTTCCTATCAACACCTCAGTGAACAATTCTGACTCTGTAAGTCTCTCTACAATGGGTCATTACACATCAAACCACTCGGAAACACTTTCTATAATGATTTAATGTAAAAATAAAATAATAATAAAAAAAACGATAAGAATAAAAAAGCATTTTGAGTGCACCTCGATTCAATTTCTCGCCTTGTTGCAATTCCTAGAGATTTATTTGATTTACAATAAAAGGACTGTAAATGTACTGCAATGTATGTCAAACAATTCATTATTTCCTTGCACATTTTTATTATCTCTGTTTAGAGTTCAGAGGTTCCTTCCTTCCCAGCAAAGTCACCTGAACAGTCTTAAATTGATCTCCAGTGTACACGTTACACTGGTCTGCAGTGTATGCTACTTTTTTTCCTGAAATTTAAACCTCTTAAATGACCAGGGCCTGCACTCTTGTATACACACTTCTATACACACCTACAGAAAACCCAGTCAGTTTGCACTGAAGTCCATGTAATTACTGAATAATAAGCCATAGTATGTAAAAAGCCTGGGATTTTGAAGTGTTAGCACACTCAGCCATCTGATGGTGAGAACTTATAAATGTGGGTATTCATTAAATTTAAGGGGAAAAAAAGAGTACATGCATCGGGCAATTTGCTATTTGTAAAAGTGGATCTTCTCTACCATACACATACATATTTAATGTTTCTATTTATATACAGTATCGCTAGTGCTGAAGTCAGAAACCACCCTTTGTTTACTTAATTTCCAGTCCTAAAGTATAAGTTATTGTCAGGAAAAACAGGAAAAAGGAGAAACTATATATTTAATAGAACATTACACAGAAACCTCAACCACTAAATACGATATCACATTATGCATAGTATTTAATGTGTCCACTCTTTGCCTTTATTGCAGCTTTCATTCTTTTCAGTAGACTTGCTTTCAGTCAAAGAAATCTGCAGGGATGTTTTTTTCACAAAGTTCAGTCTTAGAAGTTGGTTGCATTTTCTGCTTCTCAGATTCCAAGTAATCCCAAACACTTCCAGTGATGTTGAGGTCTGGACTCAAGGGTGGTCAGTTTAATGTTATGAGAGCACCAGCACCTTTTTTTTGTTTGATTTGTAAATTTTCTTTCCTCATAACAGCTTATTGGCAGCTTCACATCCGTACAGACTCATGGTGTTAAGTTGTCTTCTCACAGTGGAAGGATAGACAGAAACACCTGTGGATATTTTCAGATCTGAAGCAAGAGTGAAGCTCGATTTTCTCCTCTCTCTCAAAGTTTGAAAGCTTTAAGGGCCATTTATCTGATGGTTTTGTTGTCCTGTTTTCTATGTGACTCTAATCAATGGAAGTCACTTGTTTTTACACTTGTTTTTGTTCCCTTTAAGGACTTTCCCCTTCCTTATTCGAGTAGATTATTTTATATCGGATCTCCTGGAAAATGTCTGTTTAAAACCGAATAGCTTAATATACGGTATTAAAGATCATGGTCCTTTACAGGTTCTTTAGTGAAGAAAATGGCTTTATGTAGAACCATGAACACTAAAAGAACCATTTGCATGATTAAAAGGTTCTTTGGATGATGAAAGCACTCTTCAATGTGCTGTAGATGGTTCTAAATATAATCTTTTTGTAAAGGGTTTTATATAGCACTAAAATGTGTTCTATTTTTACGATTTGATGTTTATACAAGTAGAAAAACCCTTTTTGGTGCCATTTAGACCCATTTTCAAAAAGGTTCTACATAGAACCATCTACAACACATTCTTCATCATGCAGAAGAACCTTTTCATGATGCAAAGAACCCTTCAGTCATGCAAAGGGTTCTTTGAGTGTTCATGGTTCTAAATAGAACCATTTTCTTTACTAAAGAACCCTTGAAGAACCATCATGTATTTAATTGCTATTTTGACTGGAAATTAAATGAAATACTATTGCACAATGCTGTATGCTGTATTTAAAAGGAGGATTCAAAAAATGTATTGTTCAGGAATTGGTGCTTGGTATTGAATGTTTGTGACTGATACACAGCCCTGGGAACCTGAAAATCATCAGTGAAGTCTTGGCAGGGTATAAGGATGGAGGGATGTATGTTATTTGTATGCACTGCTTTACTGTAGAACTCAAGGTCCACTGCAAGGAGAGGCTGTGTGATATCATTTTCCTCCAAGCCAAAATCAAGGCCTCAGACATGCCTTTTTTATGTCAGACATAGGGGTAGTGTATGCATCTGACAGCTTCGCCTTTCAAGATTAATGAGCTTATGAAAACCTTGTGTCTTCCCTCAGAAGCCAGACTCGATATCTGTCAGTGTGACCAGCATAATAACCCATTCGTGACATTGGAATCCAGAAGAAAAATTGAGCATTGATGTCACAACAATCTTACTACTATCATATACATCCTCTAACACTGTGTGTGTGAATTCATGTGTGTGTGGGTTTGTGTCTGTGTGTTATCAAAATAGCAGTGGTGGAAAACGTTAAACTATAAGCTCTTTTTCCTCTGAAAACTGCTTAAGCCTGACGTTAATCAAGATCATTTAAAGCATCCTGCATCACAACATGGAACATATAAAGGATCATGAAAGTGGCTAATAAATGAGTTCATTACTAACTTTAATTTTGCCACATGTGTTCGGAACTGCTTTTGATTTCATTTGATTTACTCCTTAAAGAAATTCTTTTTTCATGCTAGGAATTCTGCAATGTTTGATTAATAGAAGTACACAAATTAAAAATGATGTGATTTATTCATGGGCCATTGCCGCTGAGTGCTCACGGGTGACTTGGCATGGCACATAGCTTGACAGAGCTGTTCAGTCATGAGGAGAGACATGAACAGGAACAAGAACATTTGGAGGACTCATATTTTTTGATATGGAGCTAATATTTTTACTGAATCTGGCTGAATTCTGGATGCTGTATTCTCCCACCTCATTCCCACTAAGCTGCCAGGCATCTGTAAATACCATCCCTTATTTCTGCCCTTGTGCAAGGGCCAGCTGAGGCGAGCAGCGGGTTTGTTTTGGGTGATCAACAAGGGCCTTGCTTCCATGTTTCACATAAGAGGGCTACTGACTTCCTGAAATACCCACAAACCTGTGCCGCTAGTCGTCTGTCATTTCGACGATTTGTTGAAAGCTGCATAAGTTAAGTCCCGTGTCTGCATAATGTCAGCTTGTTTGCACAGTAACACATGGATTCATCAAACTTCACTCTTTTGGAGGGCAATGCTGAATAAATGCAATATCACTTTGTGGAAAAATTATATACTTAATTCGCCAAGAAAAACATAACATTAGAGCCGCCTCTGTTTTTAAGGTAAATGCCTAGTTAAGTTTGGATTTTTTGAAAATAAATCATGGTAGAATGTCTGCGCTATTACTGTCTTACAGTCACCATGGAATTTAGTAGTCATTTAGTTACGTTACCCATTTAATGTATTTTCTGAAATGGAAAGCGATTTTCCTGAAGAGAACAGAACAAAATATTTAAGATTTTCCTTTATGGGAAACATTTTAGCAATCAAATTATTCACAAGTACCTTCTCCCCTCTCTATCTCTTTCTCTCTCTCTCTCTCTCTCTCTCTCTCTCTCTCTCTCTCTCTCTTCTGTCACTGTTTTGTAAAATTGTCTAGTGTGCTAGGGGAATTACCAAAATAACAGATAACTGTAGAGGAATTTTTGGATAGAAATCGACCATTATTACCTTGATGTCCTTGATGCACTGCAGCCCCTCTGAACATGATAAAGAACTTCTCTATGCTCTAATGGATTTCTGATGGATTTCCAGTTCCATAGCAGAAAATAAATTGTTAAATGCATGACAGTTAGCCACAGACATCCTCACAAGGGGATTTCCAGTGTTTGAGAAATTAATGCTTTGTTATTATATCTCAGAAGAGTGAATGTGAAAATTTCCCATCATGATGGTGGCAGAATTGAACATGCCCTCTTCAAGTTACAACAGATGTGATCATGAACTAATCTGGACTTGCTGCTGGACTGAACTTGATATTTTGCACACACACACACACACACACACACACACATATATATATATACACATATAGGTCATGGGTGACCAAAAGGCAACTAATGAAATCAATTGGTTCACTGTAATGTGAGTGCAGCAGTTCAGCTTTCCTGTTCATATCATTTTGACACACAGAATATCACCCTATGTGCTTGAGTGTCAAATCATTTTACGTTTAGTAATATTGCAAGTCCTGTTTTGGAAGTTGGCCATTTGCAAAATGATGATAGACACATCTCTGTCAATCACGGTCATCTATAAAAGTTCCTTCCTCGGACAAGTGAAGGAAAGACTTTGGCAAAACCTCTTAAAACAGACCTACAGTGAGAACGGCGCTGTCCGTAAGTTAGTTAAAACTATTATTCTAAGAAATAGTGGAAAGGTGTTTCTTTGAATGTATTGTAGTGACCTACTACTGGTTGGCACTGGCTTCTTGAAGCTTGTGAGCCAGGAGGATCATGGAGGGTGTGTAACCTCTATAAAAAGGATTGTTTGTGTTGTTTATGTTGTTGCTCATCAGTTAAAGGTATGTGGTATGTGTTGTGTTGTTCTGTGTCAGGGTGTGGGTTTTGTAAGTGTGTTTTGTGTTAGGGTTGGTTCACCATCAGGATGGAGCCTGTGGCAGTTGCCGTCCTCCCTGTGGGTTCAGTGAATGTGCCTTTCTGCCCTAGTATTTAATACAGAGAACTTCTTGCAGTGGAAATCATTCTTTCCTGCATCTTACTCGACGACAACTCTAGAGTATAATGCCTCATGCATGTTATCCTGATCATCTGAAGAATAGAGTTGTTTTTATTTTATTTTTGAAGCTGAAATCGTTTTGAATTTAAAAAAAAATCTGGAAGACAACACTTTTCCCAATTATTAACAGGTAGACTTATACCAAGCTAAGTGGTTAGATTCTATTAAATTTGTAACTGACACCTTTATAAATCAGTGAGATTAAACAGGACTGTACAGCACTGACAACATACAGTAAATATTAATGCATTGGTACACATACCATTCTTTATATCATTTGCTTAAAGACTTTGTGTAAAAGGCAACGAGTTGTTCTCAGCACCAACTAACTCCTTAGCATCTAATATTGCTCTAACTGGCTTCAGTGTTAGTGATGGCACTAGTTTATCTAAAGGGGTAACTTCTATTGCAAGTATAGACATGAGCACCCATCACCTTAACATCTCAATGACTTGCCTGGTGTGATTTATGTAAGCATGGTTTCCAGAATCTGCTTTTTGTTCACTTTAAACTGGCCATTATGCATATTTTGTTAGCTCTGAAACATGTATGTCAGCATCAACATCTTGTAAAGCCAGCTATTTTTGAACGAAAGATGTTTTCCTCTATGAGCTTCTAAATGTTTTTTTCTTTTCTCTTTGTGATATTGAGGTTTTCAATCTGTTAGTACAAGTGTTACAAATGCTACCAGGAACCATGCAATGAAAGTTTGATGGAAGTAACATCAGTAATTAATGGAGATGGGACTTTTGCAAATGGTCAATTTCAAACTGTCCCTGTATGATGCTATTGCTTATTCCCAATAGACAGACATAAGCAGATTTTGTATGTAATGCCAGAGCTAAAGTGTCTGAAAAGCTTCAGACACAAATATCATTTCAAAGACAAATATCATTCTGTGTCTGTCTTCCTGAGAGAAATACATTGCAATAGATGATGGCAGAGTTGAGGAGAAGGCAAGACTAACAACAAATGCACACTTAAAGGTGCCAAAAAGGATTCTTTGGAGTGGCCATAGAAGAACCATTTTTGGCCCCCTAAAGAATCTTTCAATACATATGTTTTAATAAAGTGTGAGTGTAAAGAACCTTTTCTAGGATTGAAAGTACTCTGTAAAGGATATTCTTAGAGCCCAGTATAATGTAGGTGAATGACCATTATGCGATCATTTGGCCAACATGTGATCTTTGGATGGAATGTCTGTGACCTTTTATCAGTGTTGCTCAAATAGGACACAGAAGAGTGTCTGATGTGATGATTAGACTTTAAGGAATAGATCAGGGCCTGATTTATAAAACACTTCTTTTTTATTTTTCTTAAAACTGTCTGGAGAAACTCAAGTGATTCTTAACAGGGTTAGGATTAGGGTTAGGATTTTGACCAATGTTAAGTTAAGGCCAGGGTGAGGATTAGGTTATACTCATTTGCAGTTATGGCACTGTTGTTAAGAGAGACTGAAGGTAAATGGCAACTGTTGAGTACAGACATTTTTGCATCTATTTGTACTTCATTAAGGAGCACTTGAAATGGGCCTTAGACAAGAGATGTTTGTCTCAGCCACTTTTGAAATGGATTAGATCAGTGCTTGCTAAATGCATAGGGAATTTTTCATCTTATGAAATAAAGGCTTACAGTGATGATGGGTTCCCCACAGATCCCTCTGTAGGCTACAAACAGCTAAGTGACAGTGTGCACAGTGGTGGAAGGAATCATTACCCACATATGCTATAATTACAAGATTCACACCCTTTGCTGGAAATGTGTCACAAGGCAAATTACATTAATTATCTTATGGCAAGTCTTACTTCATCATCAACTCATCAAAGGCTTTTGACACTTGGCTTATCTTGACTAATTGAAGGGCTTGTGATGTTTTTGAACAGTCAAAGCTTCTTACAAAACACTGATGTTACTATGGATGTAGATAAACACAGTTTTATTTGAGTGTCTCCACATCCTTAAATGCACATCATCAGTCTATTAATATGGTAGCTTCCATATTTTAGCCTTGTTAAAGGAAGGTCTGGAAACCATAGCACTTTTAGTGCACTCTGGACTGAGCAGCTGTAAAATGATGGATCTGACTAAAAGTTTAAAGAACAACTGTCTGCTCTGCTGTCTCCAGATGAAGCCCAGAGAGAAAGGCCTGTTTTTAGGTAAAAACACCTGAGGCTACATGATAGCCAGTATTGCCTGAATCAAACCAGAGTTGACGGCACTCTTCAAAATAAAGGCGCTAAAAAGGATTCTTTGGAACAGTTCCACAGAAGAACCACTTCTGCTTCCTCAAAAAAACTTGTCGGTGGAAGATTCAATAAATAAACATTTTTGTAAATGAGATGTAGAGGTTCTATACCAGTCCAGTTCAGTTTTTTTTTCATAGAACCACACCTCCAAAATGTACTATAGACCACTTTCAAGTTCCTTTTTTATGATATACATTGTGAGAAGTAGGCTTTGCACATGCTAGAAATACCAATGATATATTATGATTAATACCATCTTAGAGAAATAAAAATCATATATCAGCTGTTCTTCTTTTGAAAAACCTATCACAATTAAAATGATCACCATTGGATTTACAGGGTTTTGGAATGGAACTCTTTAAATGTAAATAGACCTATAAGCCTCAAATGTGCATAATCTACAATGATCAGCAGCTTTGACAGATTGTGTTTATTTAAATACTTGTAAAACTCCACAGAGGAGCAGCAAAGGACTATCCACTCTGTTCCTTAAATAAACAACTAGTTCTTCTCCACTGGGTCCAAATGACTGTTAGTGTGTAAAGAAAAGTTCCTAGGAAAAGACTTGTGTGACTAAGGTCACAATATAACAGACAAGTAGTGGTGTGATTACTTGTCATGGTGCCCTCTTGTGCATGGAGTTGGCAGTGCAGTTAGCGATGTTAGGATTAGGGTTAGGATTTTGATCAATGTTAAGTTAAGACCAGGGTGAAGATTATGTTATACTAATTTGCAGTTATGACAGTGTTGTTGAGAGAGACAGAAAGTAAATGAACTCACTGTTGAGCACAAACACTGATCAACTGCATACATTACAAAAAGAGCAACATTACCCCATTAATAAACTAGATTTTACAACACAGTACACCAAATATTAAATAAAAATCACTGCGTTCAACGTTTTTGATAATATTTTTTAAACGTAGCACTATTGGTTCTTTTTCGTCTGACAACTGAGCAGCTGTCTGAAAAAGAAGTATTGTGACATATTGTGTGTGTGAAAATTAGTATTAATATAGTATAGTATATTAAGATTTAGGTTGGTTGGTCTATTTAAATTGCATTGTTAAGCTATGAAAAAGTACTATTATGCATCAGAAAAGTGAATGTAGTGTACCTTTACAACTGATTTAAGGTACACAGTTTACCCCTATGACTTACTACTTGAAGATACTATTACATTGTTTGTACCTTGGGTAAATGAAATTTAACTGCAGAGTGACATACTGACAGTGCACTCCAGTGCAATCAAAGTATACAGTACACAAAATATACAAAGTATTTCAACTAATTTGAGTACTTTGATTTGTAACAAGTACTTTGACATCTAAACAAAATGAAAAGAGTAAATGTTTCTTTTGGAAATGTAAATAAGTACAAATACTCAGTTTCAGTAATGATTGAGTGAAGTACAAATACTCAGTTTCAGTAATGATTGAGTGAAGTACAAATAATAATAATAATAATACTTAATTAAAATAGCAAAGTAAAATTTCTGTAGTCTTTTCCATCCCTGCTCTTGACTATGTAACATTTTTATTGGCATACTCTTCTGGTTTCTGTTTCTTTTTTCAATGCATTAAGTCCTAATAATCCCACATTTTACAGGAGTTCTATAAGTGTGAAGGCTTAATGTGTGGATGCAGTTCCTAAAGAACTTGCTGAACAGGTTGAAAGTAATACATGCTGTCTCTGGAGGCCCAGCCTAAATCAAGCGTGACATTATTAGCATTCTCAACGTAACATGTTTGACTTAGCGTTAGGAATGAATTTGTCACTGTCTGTTTCTACACGAAAGATGATTCATTGTATCAGTAGCCTTTCTTTTCCCTTGCTTTCTTTCTTTTCCCCTTTGGATTAGAGCCAAAACAAGCTTATGCAAGTCGGCTGGGGGAGCATTTCATTTATTCGCCTTTACCATTTTTATTTTGCCCCTCTAGTGCCATTAAAAGAAGACTGACTTTGAAGACTGAATGTTAGATTTTAATTAAATGCCTTTGACATATCTAATGGTCACTACTTTTCATTTACTGGTCTCAGTATAGTGAAGTTTAGATTAGCATTTGTAGTACTAGGGCTCTAGAATGCCCTCCAGACAGAGAGAGGGAGAAGGGTCAGAGTACAGGGTTAGTCATAATGCAGTGCCCACAACACACAACAGCTATTAATGCTGAACAGTGCATGCTTCTGAATCTCAGTATTTAATGTTTACTTTGAGCACTAAACTACAAGTACAGTTTATCAATAGCAGGTATGTTTTCTGCAGCTCTATTACTTAAATAAGTTATCTTTCTATCCATCCATCTGTCCATCTGTCCGTCTGTCCCCTTTTACCAAACATTACATTAATAAGCATTTAAATCTTACTAATGAATAAACTACATGAACTGATGTACATTTTTGTGTTTTGGTGATTTTCTAAGTTCTAAGAAAATAAGCTCTTACATCTTAAAGTATGCAGAAATATGTTCTAGTTAGGATGTAGACAGGGTGCTCAAACTTGTGTACCACTTGCATACCACTAAATATTTAAGTTTTACCAGTCCAAACTCTTCTTGAACAAATGCACCACCCTCTGGACAGGAATGGAAGCAGCACATTTATGATGTTCTAAAAAAAATCATAAGTAAAAGAAAAGAAAGCTATAGCTAGAATGTGGAATGCTTATGAGTAATTAAGCTGAGCATGAAGAACAACTAAACATACACTTTTGTTACAATCAAGCATCTCATCAACTGGAATCTCTTGCACTGGGATTTTTTGCGTTCTTTTCACAACTGATGGTCAGCCATCTTCAAAAAATGGAAATTTGGTTTGATATTTGTTTAAAGGCTTTTTTGGGGCGCATCTGTACTCCATTCTTCCATCCAGACATGTTTAGCTTTTAGACAGTCGAGTAAAATACTGTACATTTCTATATCAGATTGTATTGTCGCGGCTTATGAGCATTTAGAATGTGGTCAAAATTTGAAGGAATAATACCTAGTTACAGTTCATTTTACAGTTTGAGTTTAGAGGGAAAAAAAGCCATTAGAATTTGTATTAATCAATGTGTTTTACAAATTAGTTATTCGGTTATATGGTTAATTAGTTAGATCATGAAATAGTTAATGATGATATTAAATCTTAGTTACAAGCATTCTCTAAAAAAGACTGAATATTCCATTAGGAATGAATGACCTCCACTCATTCTCTTACATGTCTGTGATTAAGCTTCTTGTGCACAACCAGTAGTTGGCAGTGCAGGCTGGACAGGATGACTGGTTGCAGTCAAAGCCCTGCTTTATGAGAAGAGCTATGAACAGACATTCGTTCATTGGCTGACCTTCATGCTGTGTTCTGTGCCTGTAATGGAATCACATGCTTATTCGCTAAAGGCCTTATCTTTTTCACCAAAACGCATGTTTGCTGTGGTTTGTAGAGGAAAAAAGCTGCTCTACGCTTTCTCTCACTCCTCAATGCCATAACATGAATACTGGAACTTGTGAAAAACAGTAAACACAAGATAGACAAGTAGTCTTCACACTGAATGTACACTTCATAGAATGTTCTAAAGTTAAATGGCCACAGCACTACATACCTATACATATACTTCATAGCTCTTGGTTCTACAGTGAATAACTTAAAGGCTGAACGACTGAATCTCCTTCAAATCTCATAGTGGTTATTATGGATTTTAGATTTGGTCATTTCTCACTAATCATTTTAATAGCCTTCAGTGTAGGGTTATTAGGTTTTCCAACTGGGGCTTCAATTAATAGCTTCAATTAAGCCCAAAGAGATGTATTCATTTAAAAAAACTGTATAATAAAAAAAATATATATTATTAATTATTAGTAAAGTTTAATTGTAGGCATTTTTAAACATGTGGTGTATTGTCATAGTTTGGTTATATAGGCCTATTGACCAAACCTTTATGTAAAGCAGACTAGGAGGATGTAGATGCATTTGCTTGTTCAGCCATCATACAAGCCCCAAAACCTGTATGTTCCACTTAGTTACCATAAACTGAAGTCTCCTGAAGATCTACTCCAATGAGCTATTTAGCCAGAAGGTGGCAGCCATTCCTCATTCTTTATAATAGAGGTAAAGAAGGTCTGGATGGATATTAAAATGTATTTCAGATGTTCTGTCCTTTTGAAAACTCTGTTAGTGACAAAAACAGAATTCTATATTCTCAGATAGCCTTTCATGTGTCTGTGTTTCTTAATGCAGGTGTTAGAAAGTGTTTATTACCTGTGGATGTCCAGGAACTGCTTAGGTCATTCATGTGAAGCTGATGGAAATATCCAGTATGTCACCAGCTGCAAACTATGGAAAATGAATCAAATCGCATGGTATTGTCAATGAAAGGCATAAAATGCTTCAAATGAATTTTCATCTGGCACACTGAAAATACTGAAGAGACTGAACTTCAGCGGCTTGGTGTACTTCCTATGAGGGGTCACTGATAGGGCCACAGATCTATCCCGCTATTTCCAGGTTCTTTACATTGGTTGGTAGTTTGCTGTATGCTAGGTCAGTGCTTTTGGGACAGGGGTTCATCATACAACAAGACGGTTTTGTTGCACATCTAATTGGGTTCACTGATGGCAGGCTATTGTGGTTGTGAGTTAAATCCATCTCTCAAGCTTGAAAAGACTTGTCTGATTGATGTAACTCAGTAGATGAAAAAAAGGCCCAGAAGTCGTGTATTTGTGATAGGGTTCACGGAGGTGTCGCTGTGCTTCTCGCGTTCCCCTCCACTTTGAAAGTCAAGCAAATCTTCTGACATTGATCCTACTTTCTTCGCCTCCTAATTTCATTTCAGTCGCACACGGGCGGGAAAGCGAGGGTGCAGCCACTATCTCAGCTCATCTTGACAGACAATTGTATTTACTATTTTCTTTTCACAAGCCAATAAAGGCGAGACCGTTATTGCATCAGATTAAATGAAAAACTGTTTAATGATTCCAATTTATAACTCTAGAGCGAATAATGCTACGTTTAAGAGCTGACAGGAGATGATAAATGGGGCCTCATATAAAACATATTCCTCGTGAAGAATGGCTGGAGATGAATTGCACGCTGATACAAACCCCTGATAAAAAATCCCCTAAGAGCCACTAGAAGACTTAATAATGTGCTATTCATTTTGAAGTGATTATTCCTGCTTAATAAAAGCACACAAATCAACAATATAAAATATACAGATTTGAAAAAAATGCATTGTGCCAGTTACTTTAGGGAAAGCAAGAGCTATAGGCACATCCCTCCAACGACTGTCCTTGATGTATGACTGTGTGTGAAGACTGGACCCCGTTCATGTGATTTAATGAGATGGCGATTTCCACCAGGCCATCCATCAATTGCTGGTCCTTTCCTCTGTGCTTGTCACAGCCTTCTTTGCTGCTGGGGTTTGATCAAACACTGTGAACTGAGCACCACAGCTCTTTTTGCTCATGATTTTGTATATAGGCTACTCCATTTGCAAGTGCATGCATATATTTTTTAGAGGCTTCTTAACAGCTGTCAAGTAAACAGGGTGGACATAAGTAGCTTGAGTGATATTGGAAGCCTGATGCAGACTAGCACACAAAATTATGTTCACATGTTATATGACATGTAGTATGTAATAAGACTCCTGAGCCACCTTCTTTTGTTATAGCAGATAATTTTCTACCATACACATAAGAATTAGCAGCCAGAAAGGGTTATTTGGATACCATACATTGTTAAAACCATAGTTCTTTATAGGTTCATTAGTAAAGACAAAAAATATGTTTCGAAGACTCAAAGAATCATTTGCATGCTGAAATGGTTCTTTCCAGGGTGAAATGTTTCTTCAGGTTAATGGAGAATGTGCTGTATACGGTTATATATCAAACCATTTTGAAAATAGCTCTGTATAGCACCAAAAAGGTTATGATGCATATATGATGAACCTTTTCAAAAAGGTTCTACATAGAACCATATATAACACATTGTTCATTCATTTGAAAAATCATTTCACGATGCAAAGAATATTTAAGCATGCAAATGGGTCTTTGAGTGGTCATGGTTCATGGATGTTCATTGACCATTCATTGTTAAGAAGAAATTTCTTCATATAACCCACTTATTCACAAAGATTCTGACATTCATCAATGTGTTCTTATTAGGATTTGTTCTTCAAGAGCACAAAGGTGCAAACAATTCTGTGGTTTAAGAACACGCCATAAATCTGATGTAGACTTTTTCTTAGGAACTTTCTCAAGAATAAAATCTTCAGCCAGGAAGATACTGGTGAATGAAGCTCATTGTTTTTACTAAATGATTTTACTTTACTAACTATCTTTTTTTAAGACTGTAAACAATCCACTAGTTCCATAAAGAACCTTTGAAGGGATGGCTGTTTGAAGAAGTGTTTTCACAAATGAGATATGTGTGGAAAACCTTTTTAAAAGTTTATGGAACCTCCAAATGATGTAAATGTTCTTTACCAAGTTCAGGTGTTCTAGAAGTGCACGTCCAAACCAAGAACCATTTAGAAACTGAAATACTGTGCGCAACACTCAAGCATTTGGTGCTGGATCACATCAGGCGGCTTGAGTTCTGTTTAGAGCCTCATCCACCTCACTCCCCACTGTTTTGTTGTCAAGGGCAACCTATGTTCATCCGTAGGACAAGCAATAATCTACAAATTTGAATGATAAAAGTGCCTGACTAATGAGAAAATGCTAATGCAGGACCGTTTGATGAAGAAACAAGAGAGGCAGATCACTTTTTCTGTGACACCTGGGCTGCAGATGAGAATGGCAGCATTGTGAGCCGAATGCAGCGGTTGGGTCCGGGTGGTTAGAGGTGACATGGAGGGTGTGTGACCCTACCTAAAGTGAAGGAGACCCTGTGTAGTCCTGAAGAAGGACAGATTAAAGGCAGAGAGCCAGAGGTTGACAATGCTCTGTTTCTCAGTGCTGAGAATGCCAGGTGGCGATGCCTTGGTTAAAAGGCAATTACTGTGGGAAAAGGTGAAGGGTATTATGAGACTGTTTCTTCTTCTTCAGAATTGACACCTAAGCTTAGATGGCCATTATTGGACCTTGAATGTTGAATATCCTTTGGCCTTGAATAGAGATTCATCAGGTTGGTAGTTTGCTGAGATGTGCATTAACACTTGGAATCTTTATATATGAAGAGAAATGAGGTCTTTTGAAAATTTTGTCTTAAATTACTTGGAATTTTTCTAAATAGAAAAAGAAAAAAGAAATCTCTTTCTGCAGCCCCTTCATGGTCATTCGGTCTTTCTTGAAAACAAAAAATCATGCACAACTGTTGCAAGCATTTAACACACTAAAAAGGTTTTTAGAAGTATTGACTTACTCACCTACAAAGACAAAAATCCAGTTCACTTGCAGTTTTGTAATTCATACACTCTCAGAAATAAAGGTACAAATCTCTCACTGGGGCAGTACCCCTCTTGTCACTGGGGTGGGACCCTCGAGGGTACATCTCAGTACCTTTAGCCAGGGAACGTAATTGTACCATAATGATATTTTCTAGTTGTATTGGCTCCAACCACCCGGTGTTGTCTCCAGGCTTTTTATTTTATTGTACACAATTAGACCTTAAAACCACAGTTGTACCTTTGAGGGAATATTTACATTGTTTGTATATTGATGAATGAAAAAATGCACCTGCACAGAACCTTTATTTCTAACAGTGTACACATTTCCATCAAAATATAATCCATAGTTAAACTAACGGACCTCCAAAACAGTTGTAAATTGCATTATATGTGCTATGAAAAAGGGTTAACATGAGGTTATCATGCACAAACTCATGTCAGGTCAAAATTTGTTTACACAGTGCTTTTTACAACAGATGTTGTTACAAAGCAACTTTACAGAAAAATCCAGGTCCAAGCCCCCATGAGCAAGCCAACAATGACAGTGACAAGGAAAAACTCCCTAAGAGTAAGAGGATGAATCCTTGAGAGGAACTGACACTCTAAAGCAGAACTCATCCTCTTCTGGTCTACATTGGGTGCACAGATTTTTCAAAATTTCTGCAATGTTCATTGGTTGAGATGTAAACAGTCATTCAGAGTGGTATGATGTAAAATTTTAATTGAAGAGAAATAGACTGACTCTAAATTTTTTTTTACATTGGTGGTGATAGGAACCAGGTGTCATGATGTCACAACTGAAATTATCTTATTTTATCTACACTTTTTCATATGTAATGTTCATAGTAGTGAAAGCTTGTAATGCTAAATAAAAAAAGAAAAGGAAAAAGGTTATCTTGGGGGACTATTTTGGGGTCTTACATATAACACCCTATATTGTGATCCTCTCAGTCAAAACTATGAACATTTTCATAGTTTCATATCTATGAAACATTCTGGCTCAGTATGTTTCTCTAGAATGGAGCATTTCATATCACACCGCTCTGAATGACTTTCTTCAAATGTTAAACATTAATAATGCATAAAGTTTTTCCTCCTTCTAAAAAGTTATTTAATTGGGAATTTTGTTCTGACAGAGGTTTGGCAGAGTAAATGTGAACAGTTGTATGCAAAAGTTTCAACAAAACATGTAATTTGACTGGGGCAATAAATGGCTACCATAGTCAAATTACATGTTTTGTTGATTGAAAATAAGCCAACGCATGCTCTATAAGAAACAAACTGAATGACATATTCTGCAGGTTTTAGCATGCAACATGCAATTATTTGAAAAATTTAAAACATAAAATATAAAAAATGTTAACACATCCTCTACATAGAATACCCTACTGCAGATTTTAATACATGATTACTGTTTTTTTTTTATTATTATTATTTTTTTTAATGCATTGATAAAATTTTAAATGTGAAATGTGCCATAACTTTTGCACTAGCCATGTTTAATTTTTTTTCCAATATGTTAAATTTAGCACATAAAGAGTAACTGTGCCCTAAGTTATGCAATAAATTGTTTTGTGTAGTGGAGACATACTTATTTTCGCTTAGAAATTCAACAAAATATCATTCTACCAGGGGCGCCCAAACCTTTGCATACAACTGTATGTAAGTACATATTCAACTGTTTTGCTTTGGCGCAGCCTGATTTATGATGTAGGTACACATTTTGAAAGATAAAAGGAACGAATGTGTTCAGATGTCTGCTGGTGTGTTTGCTATTCTGTGTGAAGAAGCAGCATCTAGTGACCTCCATCAGCCATCCTTGAGCCATCCACAGTAATTGCTTGACACCTCGATTGTTGCATAGAACAAGAGTTGGGCCCTTCATGGACCACTCTGCGACATCCTAGCAACACCCAGCGTCCTCTTTCCTGGACACTCACACTCCTCTCCCAACACAAGCCTTCCTCACCCCACCCACAACCCCCGCTCAACAACTGTTTTCAGTCCTTGTAGAGGACCCCAGGCCAGTGCTTGAGGAATGGGGTCCTGAATGGGCCTTGCCCTGCCTATTGTCCTGGGCTTCTCTTTATGTACACAGCTTTTACTTTTGTGTGTTTTCGTCCCTTTAATTGCATCTCTTTGGTCAATCAATACACCCTGCCGGTGACATCACCCAGCTCCTTTCACTGGCCCCTGGACCAGGTGATAGCTGTGGAGGCTAGCTGTGGGAAAGATTCAGTTGGGCTACCAACTTATGAACCCTGTGTGAATACTTTACACCCACTTTGCCCTTTCTTCTTCAAATGCACCTCAAATGTCAGCTCACATGCATACACACATAGGCATACATATTGTTGCTGCACTCCACAAAAAAAACAAAAAAAAAAAACAAGTATATCCATAATGGTAACTTCCTAATGGAAACTACAGGAAAAGGCAAGAAGAGTCTTTAATTCTGAAGTAAGTTAATGTTATGAGACTTTATTCCAAGCAATTTTAGAGCATTTCTATTGGTCTATTTATCATGAAATGTTCACATGATGTAAAGAACAGCTGTAGAGTGTGCTCAAATAATGCTCAAATGAAAAATAAAGATTTTTTTTGGACAATGACAATGTACATCTACTTATTTAGTTCATTATTTAATAGCAGTTGTAGAACGCAGATGTTTCAGTGTTGTCTTCCGTATATTGTCTTATTTGTGTGTGGAAGTCTTTACACTGTGTAAATGGGTAAATATATACAGCATGTGTAATTAGCTTTATTTATCTATTTATTAATTGATATATTTAGTTAGTTACTTACTTACCTACTCATTTGGTTAGTGGATATAAGTTTTTCAGGCACTGTTGCACCCAAAGTGCCTCCTAGTAGATCAAAGTACAAAGTTCTAGCTTAGTAAAACTTGATCAATAGGAACCAAAATATATTGATAAATCCAATGCAACATATTCTTAGTTAGGCCATTAAGTAACACTTCCATCAGTCAGTAGTCTACAAGTTGCAGATTAAAACAATAAACTGGCCTTTATATTGGAAATTACCCAGGGTAGCAACCAGTAAGAAGAAATTAATATATAGCATTCACTTTCAGTAATGGATGTTCTTTTCCTACTAAGAAACCAATTTGGCAGAATTGGCAAAAACTGTGTTAGGCATATCAGTGTTTTCATGATAACATTGCTTTTATTGTGATAGAACCTCTTAAACTCTACTATGCAGTGTATTGTAGATCTGTTCATCTGTTATGTGTGAAATTTCCTGTGTGTGGAGACCAGCTGCATAGATTCCTTAGAAGTACTCTGTCTACTTAAAAAGGGCAATGAGAATCCAGGTGCTAAAAGGTGTACAGCATACTATGACCCTTTTGGGGTAAATACTGAACTGATAGATGACATATAAGGAGAGCCTGTAAATAGATAATAAGATGTTCTTTTGTAGATTTCGGCAGCATTGTGCAAAGTGGCTCAAACTGATACAGCAGCACACCTCTCTTACCTCAGACAAAGCTTGTAACCTTCATCCTCTCTGACTGGTAGTACTACACCTGACTAATTCGTGAAAGCAAAAATGCAAGGAATAAACGTAAAGAATGAATGAAAAGTAATTCATGGCAGTATTTCTCATGTTAGTCTATAATATGGAGTGAACTGCCAAAGCAAGGTTAAGTAGCATCTTCTCTTAGGTTTCAATGAGGTTCCATTACATGGATACTTCATCTATTCAAAAGAGGCTGTAGGATTTCACACAACCACATGAACAATGTCTTCTAACTCTTGGTTAATCTTGGTCATTCTGAGTGCACTCTAAACCCTGTAGCCCATACACCAGATTCACTTTGCTTTGAAACATTAAAGTAGTCAAAAGCCTTGAAAGTTATATATATATAATGCTGGATTTTCTCCATGAGTACTGTTTAATCAATAATCAGGAAGTGGAAGCTGCATCACATTAGAAAAGGCTGCTCCTTAAAATTAGAAAAGACCAAAAGACCAAAAAAAAAAGAAAACCTGTGAGGGAGGCCTTAGACATGCCAACCACTCACCTTACCAAAGCTAAAGAGTTGAATGGCTTAAGGTTAAATAAAGGTGTACCAGTCGACAATATTAAGGGCTCTGCCTAAAACTGGTCTGTGTGGGAAAGTGGCGAGAAAAAGCCGGTACTCAAGATGTTTGCCAGAAAGTATGAGAATGACACAGCTAAGATGTTGAAAAATGCTTTGTGGTCATATAAGAACAATATAAACATTAAATATTTAAAGTGCTGTGTGTGGTGCAAACATATCATTGCCCCTGCCTCAAGAAATATTGTTTAAACAGTGACATATGGTAGTGGTGGTAGTATCATGCTGTAGGCATGCTTTTCATCAGCGGGGACAGAGCATTTTGTTAAAACTGATTAAGTGAAAATAGAGCAAAATATAGATAAATGCTTGCTTAACCAGCTAAGAAACTGAAAATGGAGAAAGTTGACAGTGACATGCTAGATGTGCTAAAGCATATGCTATGCAAATAAGGAAGAGGTTGGTACATCACAGGGGGAAGAACCATTTCATTCTGTCCTTCCACTGTAGCCATTGTGTCTTCAGGGAGTCAAGGACATGACTGTGAATTAAACCCAGAGACTGGTTTGTAGGACATTCCACTGTACGGCTAAACTATACTGTCATTGAGTGCACACTTGTTTTCATTTGCTTGGAAATTTGACCACTGACTGACATATTGATATTTTCTTAGAATTACTTACACGTGCTGATGTACTGATAGTAGAATTTGGCCTCCTGCATCATGGCTGTTTATCCCAATACATGAGCCTTTAAGTGTCTTCCAGTTAAAAAGGAGCAGCTTTTGTGCTTTTCTGTTGAGTGGTGCCATGCATTCATTACAATACATCACAACAACAAATGTTGCTAATTTTATTTATTTATTTCTTTTTGAAAATCCATTGCTTGGGTCTGTGAGCTAAATCTAATAGCACTGCTAGTAGTGCTTTTAACTTAATTTTGTGTGCAAATGTTTCATCATGACAGCTTATGTGCCAGCTTTACATGGCTACACTGCAAATGAAGCATAATCACAATCAGATGGTCTCTGTATCTGCTGTTGTAAACTGTTTCCCAAACAAGCCTAGTGTGTACGTCCCTTCGTGTCACATGCGATTAGTGGCTTTAAGTGCCAGCAAAACAATTTTCTTGACCCTTGACTCCACACCAAAGAGAGGGAAAGGGAGGGTAGAGTGAACTGGTCCCACTGTAGGCAGTAATGATGAAGGGAACTGCTACATTATCTATGAAGGGCCATATACTCTCCAGTTACCATTTCAACAATGACTTTCTAAGTGCCCACCACACCAACGTTTAGCAAGAGAACATATAATTATCTTTTTGTTTACTTTAAAAAGGAGACATCCGAGTGCTCCAGCATCAAGCACGCACACGCACTCTCACGCACTAGAGAAATAAACCTAAAACAGCAAGAACTATATTATCCTATTCATGTGCTGTAATTAAAACATTAGTAATTATTTGCCTTTAACTAGCCTAACTGCTATGCAAATGTGGGTGTCTGAGAGAGTTGCAGAACACAAAGATTTTTTTTTCTACCCTCCGGCTTGTGGGCCATTTAAAGTTCAAAATGTTGTTTAGAATGCGATGTGATGGTGCTGTTTCATTTCAAGAGGTACTTATCTCAAAGTCAACATCTTACCTCTGTTTTCCCTGATGCCATGCTTCGCCACCTTTATTAGGCGGTAGCCTGGCAACCACAAGAGTGTAGCTTTAGCAAATGGCTGAATTTGGGATGCGACTGGCCTGGCATGGCCCTACAGCCCTGACCTTCGCAGCCATTTTGGCTCCCTTTTCTCTCGCTGCCCTAGAAGGTGTCAGTGATAAACGTTACCTTGTCTCGGCAGGTGTGCCCGTATGGAGAGGCCCATCGCACTAAGGGGGTCACCAACCCCATGCCATTACCCCCATTTATTTAAATAATGGCCCATTACATGGCAGCCATTGAGAATGTGTCTGTTTGTGGCCTGTGAATAAAAGAAATAATTACCTGGGAGACATGGTGCTGCATTTAGTACTTCTACTGTACTTTGACTGAGCAATAGGCCCTGTGCTCAGTTAGCCTACAACCACTAGATGGCAGCAAAGAAGAGAACCCTAATAGGAGGCACCGCTAATGTCTCTATGGTGACCAAGTAGTGCAGGAGTCACCTTGCTTTGTAGATGAGCGATGAGCAAAACCTGGTTATGCTGCAGAGCCATGCAAAAGTGCTTACTTTTTACATATGTGTGTCCGTGTTTACGATCTAAGATCAATCATGATCTGAGACAGTCAGCTAAGCACAAAATATGTAGAGCTAAAAATGGATCTGACTCTTCTGGGATGCATTCTTGCTTTAAACTTGCTTCTATTTCATCAGATATCAGTTTTAGAATATAGTCAATTTGTATAAGCAACAAACATTCAAGGCCTATGGTGTACATACATGCATTTGCATCAGTGATTGTCTACCTGTAGCCTACTAATATGCAGGAAAGTAACGCTGGCATTTTTACTGCACTTTCTGATTTTCACTTGGTCAAAAATTTGTTTAAGTGAAAGATTCACCCAATAAAATGTTTCAGATCAGCCTCTTTTTATCAGTGCTCTTCTAGACCAAAGTAGTGCTCACTTGATCTTTGACCTGTTTCTCGTCATGCTTTAAAAATCCGCTTTATGACCAGATCACATGATGCATCAGGTGTACGTTTCAAAAGAGGCTGATGTGTTATGGTTTTGACAAAATATAAATAATCAAATATATCTGTGTCCTCAATCAAGCAGTATTTACCTGATGCACCTTACAGGATTGTAGTGTATAGCAAATGTAGCTTTTATAAATATTGTTATATGTTTAGATTGTGCCAGGCAGTTAAATGCCCAAAAGCTTTTACTGTCATTCTTTTGCTTTCTACTAATTAACCCTGAAGTGTGCTTCGCAACACAGTGAATGGCAGATTTGGATGGGATATTTGGCCTTCATTGTAGAGTCGCATTTATATGCTTCGAAAAAAAAAAGAGATGGCCAATTAAGGTTGCTTGAAGATGAGTTCTTCATCTGTCCTTTGCATTTTATTCTTCAATTGATATCACCTTGTAAAAGCACCCTTTCAGTACTGAAGAATGGGCAGCAAATTTGATTACCTTCACAAATGGTCTTCCATCTATCATCCCAGATTGTCATCTTGACCGCTTTAGAGGAAAGTTTTCACCTCTCCACAAAACATGCTAATTGCCATCATAGGCCCAGTATAAAGAGTATATTTACCACACTATTATCCTGAAATTTGTCTGCCCATCTGTAGAAGGCACATTGAATTTCTTGCTCTTCTTCTCTGCTTTTATTTTGGATGTTTTAATTAAAGGGCTTCAGAAAAAGCAGATGGGTAATGTGCGTCTTTCTGGGGTGATGTCTGGTTCAAGGTGAGTCTTACAACCATCTTAATACCCTGGCTTCCTCCCTTTGTATGGCCCTTCTACCTGGAGAACACGAGCCCACCATCAATTCAAAAGAGAGTACGCTCAAGCTGCCTAACAAGCAGACCTAAGCTGAGACTCGTACACAGAAACACCCACCCACGTACAGACACACACTTTACAGACAGAATAATGTGAGCACATAGCATTTTTAAAGTCATGATATCAAGTACTTTACCTAAAGCATTACCAAATGGAATTTTGCTTTTAAGTGCGTGGGATTGTGTGTCAATTCTGAAAATATTTTCAGGAGATGAAAACTCCAGCAAAGAGACATTGAAACCTGGAGTCAATTGTTCACTCTTTGTGTATTCAATACAACTATGCAGAGCAAGTGTTCATTACCAGGTGGGAATTATTAGAGAATTTTATCGCTCTCGATCAGTGAACGATTAGCTTCTAAGATCGATTTTGTACTCTCTTAAACTGCCAGGATTCTTCGTCAATCTTAGTGATACATCTGAGAAAATGACATTTTGAAAGGAAGTTTGGGGGGACTTTTTGCATCTTTTAAGTTGAAATGCTATCAAGGTGTTCTGTCCTTTATTAGAAAGGACTTTGAAATAAGATTGATATATTCAAGTACATCAGAAGTGTATGCCAGTGAAACAGAATGAAAGCTGCTTTTGAAATGTGGAGTAAGTCCTTGTTACACT
Source organism: Pygocentrus nattereri (assembly GCF_015220715.1). NCBI lineage: Eukaryota > Metazoa > Chordata > Actinopteri > Characiformes > Serrasalmidae > Pygocentrus > Pygocentrus nattereri. Next base: position 25,843,814 of record NC_051220.1, read on the forward strand.
TTGAGGGTGTAAAGAATGGCTACTTAATGTCTTCTTTTTGTGCTACTGCTACAGTACTTGGGGAAACCTAAACCTAAACATAATTTAAACCTAAAATGTAATTTTTTTCTTTTTGTTATTTTAGGTTGTGGCACTCTGAAATATAACTTCCACAGACAAGGCATCTGCAGACAGTCTCTTTAGGCAGATGTTAATATCTGGAGGTCTGAGGAGGGTTCTTGGGAGAGATCTGTCCAGGCAGATTGAGATGAACTGCTCTGTCCGTGCAAGCTGGAGTTCGCTTCACAGTTTAAGGGGAGCAGTGAAGATGCTGAATGCCACTCAGGCCAAGGCCAAGCTGATTTGCTGTGCTACAGAAGTGGCAAAAGAAGCCATGCCAGAGACCCCCGCAGGTTCAGTTGGGAAATATGACAGCTTTTCAGGTACAGTGAACTGCACTCATAACAGCCACAGAAAAGCCAACATGAAACAAGCAGCATAATTCTTGTTCATTTCTGTTGAAGATTGATTCAGTTGGCTTAAAAGAGTGATTCAAGAGTGATGTTTGCCCACCTTAATTATACCTTGCTCTTTTTCTCTATTATGTCTAAGGTCTGTCATATAAATGGCTTTCCAAGACTGTTTGGCAGAGTGCAGTGTCCTTGCAACAGAGGATGAAACATCCTAACATGGTATGTACAATAGCTTCCTCCACACACTGTAAAAAGAGAAAATCTGGCTCTGTAAGCTGCAAAAGATTGCAAAGAATGTTCAAAATTAAATTTCCAGCACAATAGCGGACACTGAGATAAAATACATTGTTTATTAGATATTTAGTCAATTTGGGCCTCCTCGGTTTGACTAGAACTGTTTGTACTTTGAGAAGTGCACATGAAAGCCAAGTGGTATTTAGTTTTGATTGTCACCCGGCTATTAGAACAACTTGAAATGGAGCTCCTTGGGAGTGATTGCAAGACAACTAATCAGTGACTAAGCCTTGTCCACATGTTCGGTAATGCATTGATTTTTGTCCCCTTCTTGAATCACAAGTCATCTAAAAAAAGGTGTAATCATGGTAGATTCGAGATTTTATACCTTTCTTTCTATCATTTACTTTCAGGTCTTTGCATTGGTAAGTTTTGATATGTTATTCTTCTCTTCCACACTGAAAAAACTATCACATCTTGTCGCTCTGCTCTCACAAAAGACCTCTTGTGGGGCTCTGTACTGTTGCCTTAGTCAAAATCCTTGGCTTTATGTTGTCTCATTCTTGACAGATCAAAACATTATTTGCAGCAAAGGCAGGATATTGTATGCTCTACTGTGCATTATTCTACAGCTCTTGTAGTTTGCTGAATGTGACTTCTTTTGATGGCCTGCTGATGTTCAAAGTGAATGGTAGAAATGGCTGTAATTTTGATATTATTTCTGAAAACCTTGCTTCACCAGCTCTAAGCAGTTCAGTTTTATTTGACCTCCAGCTTCTTTAACAATATCTGGAGGTTGACTGATTTAAAGTTGTCAGTCCTTGAAACTATTTTGTGGAAAGAAGGCTTATAGAGAGACATGAAAGGAGAGAAATTAATGGTTTTCCTTGTCAAGAGGCTTGGGAGGAATCATGTATAAAACCACTCGTGATGTTTCCAACCAAGCATACATGTGGTTAGCTGGTAGCAATAAAAAAGCAAATACAGTTTGAATACATTGTTTTTATTCTGCCAATTAGTTTGAGATACGCTTTTATGCACAGTTTTACTTCTCAATCTCTAAAATCATGTCACATCACCTTGTGATTTTTTTTTTCCTCGCACTGTCAGTTAGTGCAAAAGAGTCTTTCTTTAGTTAGCTCCCTTTTAGCAAGAAAATGGTTAGGCATTGGAAAGCTCCTCTACTTTAGCAGGCATTCCCATGATCGCCACACCGGCTTGAGGGAGATGAAGAGCCCTCTCTGGGCTCGGCCCCATCCTGCATGGCTGCTCTCCCAGCATCTTTTGAATCCGCTGCTTTTGTCTGGTTCACAGAGAATCGAGTTTTTCTGTTTGAATCATCACTTCAGACTCTATATGGCCTGCAGTATCCTTATTTATGTGACCTGACATTTTGAGGCACCATTAAGCAGAGATGTCTTGAAATGTGTTTCAGTGAGCAGAGTAAAATGGTGCCTTTTAACTCGAGAGCAGTGGCCATCACGCTAACCAAAAAAAAAAAAGTAAAGAGTGAACAAGTCCTCAGATCAGGAGGCTCTTTCGCACTAAAAATGCACAAGGGTGCCCGGGTGTTAATTAAACATTTTTCCTCGGAGTGCACCCATGGATGAGAATGGACAAAACTCTCAGTTGCGTTTGTGTATGGAGGAGCATTCCTTCCTCATGAGTGTCCTCCTTTGAGTGGCTGATATATCAAAACTTGAACCGATAGATTGAAGAATGGCACGCCATTGGTGTCTTTATGTGCTCTATGTGCTCGTCCAGCTCATCTGAAGTGTCTCAGTCATCAGGCTTTGGGCAGGGATGAGTCCTAATAGCTTGACCGCAAGGGTCTATCTTCCCCATCCTCGTTCTGAAGGTTTTTTAGTTGGCCCTCTGAGTGGCTTTAATGGAACTCCCACAGCACAAGAGGATTCACATGCTGGGGTGAGTGGAAGGGATTTTAGTACAGGCTAGGAGCTGCATGAATACATTGCGCATCTTACCCGCCACTTTAGGTTAATGTGGAATCTGAATGCTGTAATGAGACCAATTTATTTATTTGTATTCCGCAGGTCTCGACAGTACTCTTAAGGAGGGAGATAGCATCAGGCTAATCTCGTCTTTCATCAGTAAAGTGGAGACCCACAAAACCTATCAGTAATGTGTTCCTCATTGATTGGTGCTGGCCCGCACATTACTTGGCAACCCCGCCATTATCTTGCGCGGATTCCAGGCTGCGCACAATAAAATCATCGATTCAGGTTCTTCGACTCGGTTATCAGAGCAGCGCCGAGGACGGCTGATGAACACTTTCACCTGACGTCGCTCAAACAAACAAACAAATAAATAAATGGTCATGTATGCTTTCTGGACACGATTTTAAAAACAATTTAAAATAATCATCGTCCACCAAATGCTTCCTCGTTACGCTAGATTTCAAAATTATTAGGGGTCATTTCTTTACTGGCTGTGGTTCGCTGGGTCATAATTCCTGAATCTAAGTTAGTGGGTCTCGGGGGCAGAGGGGGAGCGCTTGTATTCATGTATTCCCACGTTATTGAAGCCTGTCTTCTGAACGCGGTTTGAAGAATTTCTTTAAAAGGCGACAGATTAAAGGCGCTTCCTTTATTCAACACAAAAACCTGGAAATAATTTTGTTCATTCTAGATAGATAGATAGATAGATAGATAGATAGATAGATAGATAGATAGATAGATAGATAGATAGATAAATATAAAGCATAAATCCAGCATAAATGGTTCGGTGGGAACGACGGTTAAATTATAATGACTGGACGCTGAAAACATTGTTTATGTTATTCTTTCGCATCTTTATCGGTTTACCACAATAGTTCTGTAAAATAGAAAATTCATTCTATTCATATGATTCCCATGCGGGCTGATAAATTAAGCATCATAGTCAGCACGTTGTAAACAGTATGATCCCTGCGAGTGACCTTTTGTTTAGACATTCTTGCTTTATCCGGTAGTTTGATTTGATGTGAGTTAAACCTTTATACTCTAGTTCAGCTCACTTCACTGTGACCTCGGATATCAACAGTTGCTTCAGTGGTATCTTAAGTAAACGGTGCTTTTCCCCAAAATGACATGCCACATCTGCTCTTTTGAATGTGCAGCCCCATGGTAACCAAGCGATTTATTAGAGACCCTCTCTGTGGCGAAGCAGTCCTTTATAGAAACCGTTTGAATTAAGCAGTAGTGTGTTTACTGTAACATAAACAGCCTCGCACTGTTAACAAATAAAGAAATAAATACGGTCGAATCGATTTGAGAGTCTTGTGTAGAAATGACAGGTTTGCCGATTGGTGCGGCGCGACTTAAGTCGAATCAGCTAAAAGCCCGGCCAGGAGGCAGCCGTGTTTGCTCTCCTGACCAATTTATTGCCGACGAACATATGGCCAATATTTTGCCTCACGTCATTGCAGGGGGAAAACAAACATCGTGCAATGTTAGCGAGGCAGCTAAGGCAGAGCCACTTCGCCAGCTATGCAAACGCACTTGGGCAAAATCAGGAGAGCAGCACTTGCTCCCTGGGTATATAAAGCACATCAGGCTTATCGGTGCGTGCACTCCTGACTTCCATTTGGAGATATTTCATTAACTGCACAGTGTCTTAACTCAAGCTGCACCACTTACCCTCTTCCGTCAGTCGCCAGGTGAGCACATTTACCTTTATCACTCGACCTCTCTCCATACAGTGTAGTGCTAAAGTACAGCAAGTCTCTCTCTCTCTCTCTCTCTCTCTCTCTCTCTCTCTCTCTCTCTCTCTCTCTCTCGCCCTCTCTCCTTCCTTCCTCTCATCGTTGTGTTGGTGTATGACAGCGATTAACAGGGGACGTGCGTGTGCGTGCGCGCGCGTGCCCGTGTATATAGTAGTCGCCTGTCATATGAAATTGGACCCTTTAGCATTAAGCAACTCACTGGAATGCTCTGTAACTTTTTAAAGCAGCGGTCCTAATCGAGTACGAGCTGAAGTGATGCTCTGAACATTGCTCAAACTGTGAGCACTACAAAAGACCCAGCACGTGCTTTGCTCTTGATTTACCGATAATGCACTTTTACTCTTTGGAGTTGTACAATTTATACTTAAGGAATGGATATTATATTAGGGATAAGATATTTAAACCATGAATAGTACATTGTTAAACGCTTAAAGTCGCCTTTAAGGACAAGGAACAAACCTAGTTCTGCACTACACAGCAATATAAAAAGAGATTCTACACTGAACAGGAAACGTAGTCCAGTACTAGGCACGACCTGTCTACGGGAAACGGACCCTTAGTTTAGCAGTCCAGTCAGTGGTGTCTGTTGAACGTGGGCCAGGCAGTAGAATACTAGATGAAGATCTACACCAAAGGTATATTATTATTATTATTATTATTATTAGTAGTAGTAGTAGTAGTAGTAGTAGTAGTGGTAGTAGTGGTAGTAGTAGTAGTAGTAATAGTAGTATTAGTATTAGTATTAGTATTAGTATTAGTAGAAGTAGTAGTAGTAGTTGTAGTCACAGTAATTGCAGTAGTAGTAGTAGTAGTAGTAGCAGTAGTAGTAACAGTAGTAGTAATGGTGGTGGTAGTAATAGTAGTACTTGGATTCACAGTAGTAGTAGTAGTAGTAGTAGTAGTAGTAGTAGTAGTAGCAGTAGTAGTAATGGTGGTGGTAGTAATAGTAGTACTTGGAGTCACAGAAATTGTAGTAGTAGTAGTAGCAGTAGTAGTAATGGTGGTGGTAGTAATAGTAGTACTTGGAGTCACAGAAATTGTAGTAGTAGTAGTAGGCCCATTAGACGTATTGGAGGTATGGTTTAGGCTGATTGGTCATTTGGAGGCCAGTGTATTTTCCGCAGCTACCGAATGGCCCAAAAAGAGAACGTGTTTCTTATTCTTTTCCACAGGACAATACGCAGTTATGTCAGTAGAGTTCGCTAGAGTACCAAAGATGCATCAGCCAAAGCACACTGAAGGCATTGGTGTCCACCTCTCTCCTCATACAATTTCTATCGAAGAAAAAGCTTGACTGCTTGGTGTAGCACTGGCCTTGTTTGGACCCTCGCTGAGAAATCCACATTACGAGTTGACGAATCTCAGTATTTCATAAATTTACGCGCCAAAAAAGCCATATAATTAATTTCAAACAGGGTGGAATAACTACAAGGCATTCCCTTTCCCCATTAAGATATTGCAAACTGGAGTGATTAAAATGATAATCCTCAAACCAATTTGTTTCGGCTGCGCCGATAAAGGTGCCAAGACGGCGAATTTAGCGCCATGAAATTCACCGTTACAAATAAACTGGTAGTTTAACAAATGAAGGCATCTCCCCAGGCCGTGGGCACGGCGTTAATCTCGTTGCGACACGTTTAATCATTAGGCGGTCTGAGACGAATAAAGGCACAGCGTTTGCCTCTTAGCCAAAGGTTCCTGGATTTGAGGAATCAAACCACAGCAAATGATTTGTGCCGCGGGCTGCTTTCCTGGGGCAGTGGCTTAGTTCCACAAACCACCGGCCATTCTGCTCTTACGGCCTTTTAATCAGAGAGGGAGGCACACGGAGCTGCTCTTGTCAGTTTATACATTTGTCATGAGCACCTAAAGGGGAAACGAGGCTATATTATCAAAGCCTAAATACTCGCCCAAGGCGCCGGAACACACTGAAATTCAGCGATTAAAGCGAGAAATGATCAACGGCATTATAGACTACACCTCTCCTCCGGCGCACTGAATTCATCCAGTCTGAGGATTTACTGTTTAATCAAAGGTATAAAGGTCTTTCCCCCTCTCCCATTCATCGACAATAGTTCCTTCAAAATTCGCACGGAGTTGACGTGAATTATCTGTAAATTCTTCTGACATTTTCGTTGTTGTGGGAAATTAATTAGTGAACGGCGTTCAACCCCCTTTATTTCAGTCTTTTTCTCATTGTGCCCCCTGTATTCATAGATAAGCCCATACTGTTGCACTGCCAGTACGTCTGCTCCTATACATCCATCCTGCAGAGCGTGAGAGCGCGTGAGGTGTGGAGTGTAAGAAGCCGCTGCCAACGTGAAGGCCATTCTTCTTCTTCTTCTTCTTGGTGCTGTTTTACACTCACATTTGCACACCAGGCTGCAGTGCTTAACATTTAAATGCCTGCAGTGATATTAATTAAAGCACGCGGACACTGCTTTATAGCGTGCAATACAGTGTTTATTTCTACTTTGCCTTCATTTCTTCATTTAAAAAATAGGCTGCTGAAAGAGTTTACAAGTTGGTGCCAAACGGTCATGCGTGCGTTATAGGCGTATTTATTTGCATTTGGCTACAAGAAATATCCGTCCTTCAGTCTCTCTCTCTCTCCCTCTCTCTCCCTCTCTGTCTCTCTCTCTCTCTCTCTCTCTCTCTCTCTCTCTCTCTCAGTCTCTCTTTCTCTTGCAGGCACGCGAGGGAAGGAAGGCTGAGCATGAATTTTACTAACCCAGCACACTTATGGCAGTAATTGGCATTTGATGGGCTGGCAAATTACTAGTATTACTTTACACTAACAATGATTAAACTAATCTATTAACACCACCTAATAATAGTATTAATAATGTTATTATCATTAATAATAATACCAATAATACTAATACTGCTACTACTACTACTACTACTAATAATAATAATAATAATAATAATAAGAAGAAGAAGAAGAAGAAGAAGAAGAAGAAGATTCTTTAAATATAAAGGGCCCTTTAATATATATATATATAGTCGTTGTTGTTGTTTTTTGTTATTATTATTGAGTTATTGATGTGCCGATGTAAACGTATATAAGGCATTTTCTTCGCAGCATCTTGTCGCGCGTACGTTTGGAGCGCTCGGTGGTAACCTTAAGTGGCGGGATGTTTGGAGAGCAGGCGCCGTGTAAACATTGTTGAAACCACTCATCGGGATTTACACGAGTCGAACTATAGTTAACTGAGCTGGAGCTGCTCTGTGGGGGTATATGTATGTTCCCCCTGGCGCGGGGAGAAAGGCGTGTGGCCTGTTTGAGCTACCTGCGAAAGTAAACAGGTAAACAGAAGGAGATGGCTCTTGAAGTGAAGTATGGCCACTTAGCCTGTGCACATTTACCTCTTTACTTGCCGAACTCCTCGGTTCAGTTGTTCGGCTGCGGTCGCGGAGCGTGCAGTAGAGAGCTGCTGTCCAGCACTGCGCTGAGCTCCTCTCTCTCTCACACACACACACACATACACACACACACACACACACACATACACACACACACACACACACACACATACAGATCCCTGTGCTGAAATATCGCCACTGTTAGATTCTGCACTTTTCACCAAGAAAAAGACGCGGTTATGTGAACAGATGGTAGCACGCAGTGAAAAGCAGTGACGTTGTGTTTGATTTCTTGTCATCTCAGATGCGACTGAGCAGGTATTGTTATTATTTTTTAAAGTTATTTTCTCTTTTTTCAGTCCTGGGGCTTTATGTGGTTAAGATGTCGTATCACGCAGACCTGGGTGGCTTTAGATGTGCTGGGAGTGACCTTGCGAAGGCGCGCTCAGTTCGACTTTGCTCCAGGCCCGGCCGGTTCAATGCTGCCATTGTCCTGCATATGTCGCTGCATGATTAATTCCAAGCAAAACTCGAGTGAAGCATTTACATTTCAGGTAACTGATTATAGGACAGACCAAGTAGGTCGAAAGAGAAAACACCTGGTGGAGTCCTTATTATGACATAAAAACGCGTTCCACATCTCACCAGAATGCTTTAGAGCTATAAGAGCCTAATTTCGACGTCTATCGAATGAACTATAAATAAAACTAAAGTACGAGCAGTTAATTCTGTATTTAATCATTGTTATCATTGTTGCTGTTATTATTATTGTTGTTATTATTGTTGTGGTGTTGTTTTGTTGTATTGAGTATTATTTATTTTTATTTATTGACTATGAATGTATGAAAACAGAAAGAGAGAGAGAGAGAGAGAGAGAGAGAGAGAGAGAGAGAGAGAGAGCGATATGAAGGACTTTCCTTAATATTGTGGAGGGGCTCAGAAATGAATGAAGAGATAGTCCATTGAATGAAGCTGAATGCCATGACAACTAGGAACAACCTCAGATTTATTCCAAACAGTTAGGGCGTATTGTACACGGGCGTCAATCATCTATTATTTTGGCCCTTAAATAAATGCAAAAACTGCGGCCGCACAAAGGCTTCCAACAGGAGCCGGACATTTGTCTACATTTCCCCCATTGTCTGCAGCTTAGCAATCGGTTTGTATTTGTGTTTGCCCGGGTTCGACCACCCAGGATGAGCAGAGGACTGGCTAAAAACGTGCAACATTGTCACCCACATCACATACTAGATAGGAGGCACACAGGCGAAAAGAAAAAAGAGGCGGGAGGGGAAAAAACCAAGAGGAAAGGACACCGATCAACAATAACGCTCTGCTGTTCTGGAAGCAGGAGAACGAAAGGAACTTTAAGGGGGAAAAAAAGAAAGAAAGCGGAGTGATTTAGCACATTCTCTGTTTGCTTAGAGCAGAGCGCTAATGATAATGCATCGTGTAGGAGACGCCTTTCAGTCTTCGATAATCATTTGGGTGGCTTTAGAGAGATTTTAGGGAAAATAATCAAAATTGAGTACTTTTAACACTTTTGAATCAGACAACAAAAATTGTATTATGCTCATGTTTACTCAGAAATATAATAATAATAATAATAATAATAATAATAATAATAATAATAATCGATCCTTGTATTTCTACTGCGTTGGTATTTGATGACTTAATCATGACCACTGAAAGCCCCTTCATCCTAATCCCGAACTAAAATATTGACCTAAAAGGTTTACATAAATTACCCTATTGCCAGCTGAAGCGCTATCAGCCCGTCTGAAGGAGAATCCTGTTGAAAAAAACACAATATAGTCCCTAAAACTCGCCTGGCTTGTTTTTCAGTGTATTTCAATTTTATCAAATAGGAATATTTAACCGTTATTTACGCGAACGGGTTTTTTTCAGGGGCAGTTTGCTAAATTCGCGCTTTCAAGTTGGTCTGCGCGGTGCATAAAGCTACTTGGAGGTCCTTTGTATGTAAATAGGGTGTAAAAAGGCCCTCCCCATCTTTGTAATTAATTGACACGTTATACCACTCATCATGTTCTGAAGCACCAATGGTATAGGCTCGGATCTCCCCAAAACCCACAATTTCACATCGGCAAACACTGTCTTCATCCACTTGACTCCCAAGACCCGCCCACACGTGGCCAACCTTTTGCGTTTTTAATGCTTTTTCACTGCAGGTTCATGTGTTGAGACCAACCTTATATGGACTGATCAGTCCGGTAATGGCTTATTTCCCCTTAACACCCAGCGGTAGCACAGTATCCATGAAGCAGACATAGCTCTCCAGTCTCTTTGGCATTCTTCCTGGACTTACAGACCTGATTCCTCCGCTACTTTTTTAGGCAATGCTCATCGACCGAGCCCCATGAGTCGCATCCACTGTGCTTCGCCTTGAAAAGCGGCACCGATTCATTTTTCACCACATCTCGCTTGTTTCCTTTTTTGTCTTTGTGTTGTTTTTTTTTTTTTTCAAACAGAGGATTGGCAAACTGGTGCAGCAACTTTCCTGCGTTCACTGCATCCACTGCCCCAGAACATGTCGTTGACCAACACAAAGACGGGCTTTTCAGTGAAGGACATTTTGGACCTCCCTGACACTAACGATGAGGAAGGATCTATCACTGGGACCGAGGAGGATACGGAGGGTTCGGAGGCAGCCAAAACGCCCGGAGTGCTGGTGCAAAGTCCGCTAGAGAACGTCCAAAACCTGCCTTTAAAGACCCCTTTTTATGATAACGCTGACAATCCTTACACCAGGTGGCTTGCAACTACCGACAGCATCCAGTACTCATGTAAGTACCGTTCAAGAATCCTGAAGTGAATTCCCTGCAGCGTTGTTGTACGAGTGCTCATTCGGACTCGGGTCTTGTTTAGTCGGTGTAGATCAGTAGTGGTCTCAGCTTTTTGGGGGCAAGACTCATTCGCGGAGCCTCAGTGTTTTGCAGTGTCTGGCTGTTTTCACTGTTGCGCTTGTCTTAAGGCGTAACCCCATTACTGGATGTGTTAGGCTCGCTTTAGTCGATGCCTGTTCTTTAGATGAGATCTGGAACTGTAGACCTAGAACCAGTACAGAGAATTTAGTTGAAATGTTCACTGTGAGCTTTAGAGCACTTACTTTGTCTTTGCATGGTATGAGTCCTTTGTTAATGAGTAAGTGTTGGCTATAGCAAAGCATGTTTCACTGGATAAGGAATAGGACGCCGTAATTTGCGAATAATAAAGATTGTAGAGAACTAGTTTATTCAGAAAAGCGAAATATACAGTTACTCATAACTTATCCATGGCTCTGAAGTTAGATTTAAAACAAATGTCGCATTTTTTTAACAAATGCCTATCGGACTTGGAGCAAAGGTGCATGTTTTGAGGTCCAAGTAGTCCGGTGTGCAGTACCAGCACCCATGTTATTCACATAGTAATGTTCCCTGTGCTCTTCCACTATGCAGTGCACGGACTCTCAGCAAACTCCCAAGACTCTTCTGCAAAATCCCCGGAGCCCTCCGCGGACGAGTCTCCGGACAACGACAAGGAAACTTCGAGCAGCGGCAGCGACTCTGGTAAGAAGCGAAAAAGGAGGGTGCTCTTTTCCAAGGCGCAGACGTACGAACTTGAACGCCGGTTCAGGCAGCAGCGGTACCTCTCGGCGCCCGAGAGGGAGCACCTCGCCAGCCTGATCCGCCTGACGCCCACCCAAGTGAAAATCTGGTTCCAGAACCATCGGTACAAAATGAAGAGGGCTCGCGCGGAGAAAGGTATGGAGGTGACCCACCTGCCCTCCCCCCGGCGGGTGGCCGTGCCTGTGTTAGTCAGGGACGGCAAGCCGTGCCACACGCTAAAAGCTCAGGACCTGGCGGCCACCTTTCAGGCTGGCATCCCCTTCTCGGCGTACAGCGCCCAGTCTCTCCAGCACATGCAGTACAATGCACATTACAGCGCCGCCACCACGCCGCAGTTCCCCACGGCGCATCACTTGGTGCAGACGCAGCAGTGGACTTGGTGAGCCGTTAGGGACTCTGCCAGGGCTGCATTTTAAAGACCTTGTTAGGGAGTTTTCCAAAACGAAAAAGGGAAAAAAAAACAAAAAAAAAAAAAAAACAAAAAAAAAAAAAAACAAAAACAAAGAGAGAAAAGAAAGAAAAAAAGAAAAGAAAAGACTTTTGGTTCCGCAGCTTGACCCATCGTCACCGTTTTATTTTCGGGGCTGATGTGTGCGCCGTGTTTACATGTTTTCGTCCAGAAAACTGGGTCCAGCCTCTCTCCCCCCTCAGATCTAAGAATGTTAAAGCTCTTGTGAAATTTTGTAAAATATGTTTGTGTGTTGTAGAAATGTTTTCTTTTTTGTCCCTCGTGTTATAAGCACGTACAAAACCACTTTATAATTATAGAAAATTTTATTTCTTGCTCTTTTTTTTCTCCAATGGACCGAATATATTTATGGCCATGAATAAAACATTGGCAACTTTTAGCTTATTTTATTTGTTTTTCTTTTTCTCTGTAAATATCTGTGGTAACTGTATGCAATGCAGATATATTTGGCCGCTCAGCTAGTCATAAAGATATAGTTCACCCGATATTTAGGGCAGGAAAAAAATGGAACAGCAGTTGTAGATAAATATCCCTCATAAATATGTTGATAGCAGTTGCAAAGCGCGCTGATGAAAGAATACCCCAATTTTTATAAGACTTTTAATAAAATGCTGTGTTTCAGAAATTTCGTTTGGGATTGCGTCTGGTTTTAACGGGGAGGACGGACTGGAAAAGTTGGAAAATGGTTTCGATTTCAGCGCTATTCTCAAATTTTCATACCCTGCACCCCTTAATGGGCGTAAAGAATGGCACGGTGTAGGTTTAGGAGTGTTTTTAGACTGTTTAACATCAAAGTTGCTTGAGTGCGTATAGTTTTGTTCCGATTTGTATTCATCGGCGGCATTAATTGTCTTCAATTTTCCGAATTTATCTGTATAATCACTTCAGCAATAAGAAGGCTGAAGTCACTTTGTGAGATGGGGGTAAAAATCCACTCACTTAATATAAGAGGGCTTCTTCAGCTAAGCAGCCTTTCATTCGACGGCTCTCGTCTTTTCAAGCTCCTCGCTGCTCCAAGATTCAGGAGGCTGAAATGCCACGTTTGGAAGTCCAGCGTGGACGTTTTGCTGATTGAGTCCGTTTTAAACTCTTAAACCTGTTAGATCTGCTCAGTCAGTGTTTTAGGTGAGTGATATAATTGCCTCATTAGATTGAGCAGCACTGCATGTTTAACATGCTGAACGGCTGGTGCTACAAAACGCAAACATGGTTAAATATGTGTACGAGCTAAGTTTACGCAGAAAAAAACAGTTTAGAGCAGATTACGGAGAAACGTAAGAGATAATTGGCCGAACAATACGAGTGTTTCTCCACCCAGAGGACTTTCTCCTAGAGAAGCTACAGTCCCCCGCAAAATCTTACATGATCCTACTCATGTTTTTTCCCCGCAAATAACAACAGATGTTCGAGCGACCCCCCTATCATTAAACAAACTTCAGAACTGACACACGGCGCTAATTATTTACAGAACGATCTCAAGGGAGCTGAGCTTTGATTTATTTTTTAGGAGAACTGATCGTGACACGACAAAGTTTTGTTGTGCGCTACATCGCAGTGGTTGATTCAGCGTACATTTGGCTTTTTGTATTTCTTAAACACTTTTCTCACGAATTAATTTCCAGTCTTTTATTACTCTTATTTTCATTTTTGCAGTTTTCTACCTGCTAAAAAACAGAAAAGTGTCACTAACATAACTCGGCAGTTTATTGTGTGCGGTTGGATCTGACTTTGCGCACAAAGCACGGATTTATTAAGAAACGAGGGGAAGAAAGTGATATGCTAATTGTACACGGGATGTACGAGGAAACGAACGTTGATTCTATTTTTATTGTTTATTTATGAACCTTTTTAACGGATTACATGAACAAACAGGTACAGTATTTTTATAGTGTGCGTTATGCAGTTAAAGGCTCCGATCAGCGTTCAGCTCGCTGGGGGAAATCAAGTGTGTGTAAACGGGGGAAGCGGTGTAATGCGTTAGTGTATGAAACGCTGATAGGCTCTAATAATCGAGAGTGTGACACACTGTGACAGAGCAGTCTATCGTTACACAATATACTGTACACGGCACAAAAAGAGCACAAAGGCATGAGGTCGCTGGTTGTGGATGTTAGAGGCGTGCATTTTAACAGGGGGAGTGAATTCTTTGTTGGCTAGAGAGAGAGAGAGAGAGAGAGAGAGAGAGAGAGAGGGAGAGAGAGAGCGCGGGAGAGAGAGAGAGAGGGAGAGAGAGAGTCTGTGTGTGTGTCTCTCGGAGTTTCTTGGTGCTATTCAGTCCCTTTATCTCGGCCAGTGCATCCCGAATCAGGGAGATACATCCTTGGTTTTTTCTTTCTTTTTTGTGAGCCTGTCTGTTGGTGCCATTGTGGTCCTTGTTGTACACGTCCTATTCCATATGGACAGCTGGGCCCACGAGAAGAGAAAGGGATCCTTCACAAAACCCAAATTGTGTCCAGCTTTCAAATGCAGCATTGTTGTCTCTCAAAGAAAAACGAATTAAAAATTCGTGCTATATCTATTCTGGAAAGAGGCAAACCCATTCACAGATAACAGGGACTCCTTCTTCCTTGATATAGCAGTGCTAACAACAGTTCTCTCATTGCCCCTCGCTCTCTCTCTCTCTCTCTCTCTCTCTCTCTCTCTTTCTCTCTCTTTCTCTCAGTCTGTCTGTTTCTCTGTCTCTCTCTCTCTCTCTCTCTGTCTCTCTCTCTCTCTCTTTCTCTCTCTCGCTCTCTCTCTCACCCCTTCTTCTTTGCCTGTTGAAAGAGAATGATTATTGTCTGTTCTGCAAAGTCTGCTGCAAAACTATTTAAGACGCCCAATCGCATGCTTTTTTATTTCCTGCCTTATTCATGTTTGCCTAGTTATCTTTTTTTGTCAAGGAAAAATCTCAGCTAATTCTCTGACGTGGCCGAGATTTCACGTGAAAAGAAATTAATCTCAATTTTACATCTTCTAATTTAAGTTCTAATATTGACGACACGAAAAGAAAGTGTACATTTTTTTCTGATTAAGACCAAAAAGGTTAGATGGATGCGTCCATTATTATTATTATTATTATTATTATTATTATTATTATTATTATTATTATTATTATTATGCAAAAAATAATGTTGCCATAGATGAAGGTCAAATTAGAGAGCAGGTGGATAAATCTTAAACTCTGTAAGTGAACACCCAACGCACATGTTTATGGAAAGGGCTGTTTGCATTCATTTCTAAATAGGTAAAAAATGCTTTATAGTTCGTCACAGATGCTGAAATATCCCACAGTGATCGTAAGAAGATGAAGACGTTCAGGACCAGCAGGCAGGGCTCAGGTCTGATTTACCAGCACCAGCGACCGCCATTCTGATGGAAAAATAATCCGTGTCATCTCTTTAGAAGCGCTCTGTTTCTCTGAAATTGGTTTCGGTTACAGACTGTTTGAGAGAGACTTTGTAATGAGAAAAAAACACAGACACAAACGCTGAAGCAAACAGCGAGCTAACCCGTGGGTAACACCATTTTATGCCTCAGAATAGAATTTTTCAGGAAATGTGCACTTGGGAGTCCATGGATCTCCGTAATCGTGCCCATTTGAACCTCAACATAAATCATGTTTTATCACGCACATCTCCAAGTAACGAGGGTTCTCAGTGCCATAATAAGAGGGACTTTTATTTAAAGGAAGTAATCTAGTCTTTTATTGCCTCTCAGAAGATCCAGATTAGATTCCCCCACCGGCGTGAAGCAGATACTGTGCGAACTGCTGCGGCAGGCCTGCTTAATGCGGCGTGGGAGACAGAGGAGTTCTTGTAGGCAACCACAAGATGGCGACAAAGCCCTTCACAAGGCGAGCTCTCCCTCGACGCCCCTCAGGATGCGCTTCTTCTAATTGGCCGAGTTGCGTTTCATTCATTAAATGCCATAAAGAGGTCTTCAGTGCCCGTTTAAATGAGAACCTCACACTTTAATGGCGAAGGACGTTTTAAGGGTTAAAACGCCACACAGGCTTAGTCAACAGTGAATGCAGGCAGTCTTAATGGCAGAGGACGAGAAGGCGAGATAGGAGTGGACGCACTTTAGCGCTGAAGATCCGCAGAGTGGCGCAATTGGCTCGTAGAAAGAAATATCGTTCACTTCAAATACGACTCAGACTTATCCGTTTCTGATAAAGAAACTGCTTACAAAAATTCTAAGAACACGGAAGACCCCTGCCAGGTAAATGCACACGGTCTAAGTTTTAGTATTTAGTTTATTGAACGCCTTCGTTGCAGCAGGTTAACAAAAACGGGTTGTTCTGGACAAAATTTCTATTATGCTTTCATGCTTTTAACCAAACATCTTTTAATTAGCGTTTATTTCATTCTCACATCACTTCCTCCATGTACAGGGTCTGTACCCTCGAAGTATGAAAAACTGGTAGTTGTTGAGCGCCATTAGAGACTGAGGTGGCGCTCTTGTCACACCGATGATTCTCAATCTAGTCTAGTCCTTGACAATGGACTGAAGGTCTTACTGTTGAATTCCAGTGTGCTTTAATGTGTTCATGTGTGTTCATACAATTTCTTGCTTAAGCTGTCTAGTGTGCAACTGTTGAACAGCTCGGGCTGCATTTTGGCTGGTCGCTCTGCTCAGTGGCTTCTTACTCAGGACAAAGAATATCCAAGGAACAATACACTGAGTACACTGAGAAGAGCTGGATAAGAAGCCAGAATAACTATCTAGGGCATGCTACAGAGTTCATGTTCTTTAGAAATAGCAGAACACAAACTACAGAGTTTATGTTCTTTAGAAATAGTAGAACACAAACTACAGAGTTCATGTTCTTTAGAAATAGCAGAACACAAACTACAGAGTTTATGTTCTTTAGAAATAGTAGAACACAAACTACAGAGTTCATGTTCTTTAGAAATAGCAGAACACAAACTACAGAGTTTATGTTCTTTAGAAATAGTAGAACACAAACTACAGAGTTCATGTTCTTTAGAAATAGTAGAACACAAACTACAGAGTTTATGTTCTTTAGAAATAGTAGAACACATACTACAGAGGTCATGTTCTATAAAACTAGTAGAAAATGTATGACGGAGTTCATGTTCTTTAGAACTAGGAGAATACATACTACAGAGTTCATGTTGTTTACATCTAGAAGAACACATACTACAGAGTTCATCATCTATATAACTAGAAGAACACGTACTACAGAGTTCATCATCTACATAACTAGAAGAACACATACTGCAGAGTTGATCATCTATATAACTAGAAGAACACGTACTACAGAGTTCATCATCTATATAACTAGAAGAACACATACTACAGAGTTCATGTTGTTTAGATCTAGAAGAACACATACTACAGAGTTCATCATCTATATAACTAGAAGAACACGTACTACAGAGTTCATCATCTACATAACTAGAAGAACACATACTGCAGAGTTGATCATCTATATAACTAGAAGAACACGTACTACAGAGTTCATCATCTATATAACTAGAAGAACACATACTACAGAGTTCATGTTGTTTAGATCTAGAAGAACACATACTACAGACTTCATCATCTATATAACTAGAAGAACAAATACTACAGAGTTCATGTTGTCTACATCTAGAAGAACACATACCACAAAGTTCATACTCTTTAGAAGTAGAAGAACACATACCAGAGAGTACATGTACTTTGAAAGTAGTAGAACACATACTAAAAAGTTCATGTTCTATAGAGCTAGTAGAACACATACTACAGCTTTCATATTCTTTAGAAGTAGTAAAAAACATATGAGTTCACCATCTATACAAGTAAAAGAACAAATATTATAGAGTTCATATTCCTTAGAACTAGAACACATAATACAGGATTCATGTAATTTAGAACTAGTAGAACACATAATACAGAGTTCATGTTCTTTACAACTAGAAGAACACATAGTACAGAGTTCATGTTCTTAAGAACTAGAAGAAGTTCATCATCTATACAAAAAGAAGAACAAATATTGCAGAGTTCACATTCTTTAGAACTAGAAAACATCAACACATGGTTCATATTTTTAAGAACTAGGAGAACACATACTACGGAGTTGATATTCTTTATCACTAGAAGAAAACATACTACAGAGTGCATGTTCATTAGAACTAGAACAAATACGACAGAGTTCATCATCTATACAACAAAAAGAACACATAATACAGAGTTCATGTTCTTTAGAACTGGAACACATAATACAGAGTTCATGTTCTTTAGAACTAGAAGAACACATACTACAGGGTTCATCGTCAATACATCTAAAAGAACACATATTAGAACACATACTATAGAGTTCATGTTCTTAAGAACCAGTAGAACACATACTGCAGAGTTCTTGTTTTTTACAACTAGAAGAACACATACTACAGAGTTCATCATCTGTACAAGTAAAAGAACAAATACTAGAGCACACACCTCAGGGTTCATATTCTTTAGAACTAAAACAACACATACTTCACAGTTCATGTTATTCAGAACTCGAAGAACACATATGACAAAGTTCATGTTCTTTAGAACAAGAAGAACACATACAACAGACTTCATGCTCTTTAGAATTAGTAGAACACATAAAACAGATTTCATCATCTATAAAACTAGAAGAACACATACTACAGAGTATATGTTCTTTAGAACAAGATGAACACATACTACAGAGTTCATATTCGTTAGACCTAGAAGAACACATACTACAGAGTTCATCGTCTATACAAATGAAAGAACACATAATACAGAGTTCATGTTCTTTAGAACTGGGACACATAATACAGGGTTCATGTTCTTTATAACTAGTAGAGCACATACTACACAGTTCATGTTCTTTATAACTAGAAGAACACATAATACAGAGTTCTTGTTCTTTAGAATAAGAAGAACACATACTACAGAGTTCATGTTCTTTAGAAGTAGAAGAACACATACTACAGAGGTCATCATCTATACAACTAGTAGAACACCTAGAACAGAGTTTGTATTCTTTAGAACTAGAAAACGTCCTTCAGGTTTCATGTTCTTTATAAAGAGAAGAACACATACTACTAAGTTCATCAACTATACAATTAAAAGAACACATACTACAGAGTTCATGCTCTGTAGAACTAGTAGAACACATAATAAATATTTCGTCATCTATACAACTACTAATAATCTAATATTTAGATGTAGAAGAACACAAACTACAGAGTTCATGTTCATTAGAACTAGAAGAACACATACACCATCAAAAAGTTCATCATCTAGGCAACTAAATGAACAAATATTACATATTAAATATCACATATTAAATATTACAAATATTAATATTTCATACTCTTTAGAACTAGAACACATAATACAGGGTTCATGTTCTTTAGAACTAGTAGAAAACATTATACAGAGTTGATTATCTATTCAACTAAAAGAGCATATTTTACAGACTTCATATACTTTAGAACTACAACACATAATACAGGGTTCATATTCTTTGGAACTAGGAGAACACATACTATGGAATTTATGTGCTTTATAACTAGAAGAACACATACTACCGAGTTTTTGTACTTTAGAACTAGAAGAACATACGCTACAGAGTTAATGTTCAATAGAACTAGAAGGACACATAATACAGAGTTCATATTCTATGGAACTAGGGGAACACATACTATGGAATTTATGTGCTTTATAACTAGAAGAACACATACTACAGAGTTTTTGTACTTTAGAACTAGAAGAACATATGCTACAGAGTTAATGTTCAATGGAACTAGAAGGACAGCTGGTCTGAAGTGGGTAGCAGGAGGACTCGACAGTCAGTCGTCCTTCAGTGTCCAGCCGGACATGTGGGTGATTGTATACTCGGAAAAAAAAAGCAAGGAGAGGGAATTAGTTTTATTCTGTCTGTTTGTACGTAAAGCAGGGGATGTAAACATTTCCAGAGTGTGGCTAATGACTCCGGCAGATCTGACTATGACAGCTTTAACTAAAAGGAGAGAACCAGAAGGACACACAGACACGAGAGCACTCTGAAACAGTTTGGCATCCCTCCGCTCCACTGTCCACAAACCTGAGTGACCGCGTGCGAGCAGCGGGACGACAGCACCAGTGTCTTAGTTTACTATAATTCCCTGTGTCCATGGACCCCTGGATCTGCTGCCTTTATCTAATGGGGAACATTAGCTACCAAAAGCTAAACTGAACAAGTGAGTTTTCAGCCTAGTTTTAAAGATTGAGACTGTGTCTGAGTCCCGAACATTTTCTGGAAGATCATTCCAGAGTTTGGGGGCTTTATAAGAAAAAGCTCTTCCCCCAGCTGCAGCCTTATGAATTCTGGGAACTATTAATAAGCAGAACAAATACAACCAAGTTCATCATCTATACAACTAGTAGAACACCTACAACAAAGTTCATATTCTTTAGAACTAGAACATGTACTACAGGGTTCATGTTCTTTATAACGAGAAGAACACATACTACAGAGGTCATGCTCTGTAGAGCTGGTAGAACACATAATGAAGGTTTTATTATTTATACAAATAGAAGAACACATAGTACAGAGTTCATATTCTTTAGAACTAGTAGAACACATACTACAGAGTTAATTTTCTTTGGAGCTAGAAGAACCCATACAACAGAGCTCATAATATTTAGAAATAGAAGAACTACCGAGTTCTTGTTCTTTTGAACTATTTTTTTCTTTAGTACTAGAAGAACACATTCTACCAAGTTCATATTCTTTTGAACTAGTACAACACAATATAGAGCTCATGTTCTTTAGAATTAGAAGAACACATAGTGCAGAGTTCTTCATCTATACATCTAAAAGAACAAAGTCTACAGAGTTCATATTCTTTAGAACTAGTAGAACACAATATAGAGTTCATGTTCTTTAGAATGAGCAGAACACATACTACAGAGTTAATTTTCTTTAGAACTAGAAGAACACATACTACAGAGGTCATCATTCGTCCAACTAAAAGAATACATACTACAGAGTTCATGTTCTTTAGAACGACAAGAAAACATATTACATTGTTCATGGTCTTTAGAACTAGAATAACACATACTACAGAGTTCATCATCTATACAACTAATTGAACACATAATACAACAAATACTACAAGGTTCATATTCTTTAGAACTTACGGAACACATTCTACAGAGTTCATGTTCTTTGGAACTAGTAGAACACATACTACAAACTTAATGTTTTTACAACTGGAAGAACACACAATACAGATTTCATATTCTTTAGAACTATTAGAACACATACTACAAAGTTCATGTTCTTTAGAACTAGAAGAACACATGCTACAGAGTTCATCATATATACAACTAAAAGAACACATACTACAGAGTTCATGCTCTTCAGAACTAGACGAACACAAACTGAAGAGTCCATGTTCTTTAGAACTAGAAGAACACACACTACAAAGTTCATGTTGTTTAGAATTAGAAGAACACATACTACAGATTTCATCATCTATACAAATAGAAGAACACCTACTGCAGAGTTCATGCTCTTTAGAACTAGTAGAACACATACTACAGAGTTTATGTTCGTTAGAACTAGAAGAACACATACTACAGAGTGTATGTTCCTTAGAATGATAAGAACACATACTCCAGATTTCAAGTTCTTTAGAATTAGAAGAATATATACTACAGAGTTCATGTTCTTTAGAACTAGATGAACACATACTACAGAGGTCATCATTTGTACAACTAAAAGAACACGTACTACAGAGTTGATGCTCTTGAGAACGAGTAGAACACATAATATAGAGTTCATGTTCTTCAGAACTAGAAGAACACATACTGCAAAGTTCATGTTCTTTTGAACTAGCACACATGCTACAGAGTTCATGCTCTGTAGAAAAAGTAGAACACATAATAGAGATTTCATCATCTATACAACTATTCTATTATATACCTATCTATTCTTTTGAGCTAGTAGAACACATATTACAGAGTTCATGTTCTTTAGAAAAAGATGACCACATCCTAGAGATTTCATGCTTTTTCAAAGTAGAACAACACATACAACAGACTTCATCTATCCCACTAGTAGATAGATAGTTCATATTCTTTAGAACTAGAACACATGCTACAGAGTCCATGTTCTTTAGAACTAGTAGAATACATACTACAGAGTTTATGTTCTTTAGAACGAGAACATATACTATAGAGTTCTCTTTGTTAAGAATTAGAATAACACATACTACAGAGTTCATAATGTATTCAACTCAAAGAACACATAATAGAACACATACTACAGGGTTCAAGTCATGTCAAGTCAAGAGGCTTTTGTTGTCATTCCATCTATGTACAAGTATACAGTGGAGTGAAATTATGTTCCTCCAGGAACAACACGGTGAAACAAGGAACAAAAATCACGAAGTGCGAACGTGCAGACATCGTGTGCAAACAAAAAATTCAAACAGACACAATAAATACAATACATTAAACAGACATTAGACACAGTAAACAGACAGGACATTGCAGCACCGACACAGCACTAATTCTGGACACGAGGTAGTGGAATAAGGTGCAGAGATATTAACATGTTGTGATCTGTGAGTCACGCAGTCAGATGACACACATAAACACAGCAGTTACTGAGATAGAAAAAACCTGAGTAAAACAGTGAAAACACAGTGTAGATTTCTAGATGCAAGTAGAGCATCAAAAGAGTTGTGTGTGTAGAGTATGTCTGAGGGGGGGCAGGGGTTAGCTCAGTCCTTGTGAGTTTAAAAACCTGATTGCTTGAGGAATAAAGCTGTTGCAGAGTCTGGCAGTGGTAGCACGGATGCTCCGGTACCTTCTGCCAGACGGCAGCAGTGAAAAAAGTCCATATGAGGGATGGATGGGGTCGTCAACAATGCTAGTGGCTTTCCGGATACAACAGGTGTGGTGTAGATGTCCATGATGGAGGGGAAAGAGACCCCGATGATCTTCTCAACTGTCATCACTATACGCTGTAGGTTGTTGTGGTCTGAGGCAGTGCAATTCCCAAACCAAGGAATGATGCAGCTGCTCAGGATGCTCTCCACAGCCCCCCTGTAGAATATGGTGAGAGGGGGGAGATGAGCCTTCTTCAGTCTCTGCAGGGAGTAGAGGCGCTGCTGGGCTCTCTTGGCTATGCAGTTGGTGTTGAGGGACCAGGTGAGGTTATCTGTGATGTGGACACTGAGGAACTTGGTGCTCCTGACAATTTCCATAGCAGAGCCAGTGATGTTCAGTAGGGGTGGTCACCTTGCACTCTTTGGAAGTCAACAACCATCTCCTTAGTTTTATCTACATTCAGAGACAGGTTGTTGGCTCCACACCAGTCCGTTAGCCGCTGCACCTCCTCTCTGTATGCTGACTCTTCGTTCTTGCTGATCAGACCCACCACAGTCATATCATCAGCAAACTTTGCGTGAGTCATAGAGTGAACCTGAGGAGCACTGGTGCTCAGTGTGGTGACGCTGGAGATGTTATTTCCTATCCTGACTAACTGAGGTGTCTCAGATCGGAAATCCAGGATCCAGTTACAGAGGAAAGTGTTCAGGCCCAGCAGGCTCATATTCATTAGAAATATAAGAACACATATTACAGAGTGCATGTTCTAAGGAATTAGTAGAACACATACTACAGGGGTCATGTTCTTCAGAAAAGGATTAACACATATTACAATTTTCATGCTCTTTAGAACTAGAACAACATATACAACAGTGTTCATCATCTATAAAAACTAATAGAACACATACAATAGAGTTCATATTGTTTAGAACTAGAAGACATATTACAGGGTTCAAATTCTTTAGATCTAGTATAAAACACTTTAGAGTTCATGTTCTTTAGAACTAGAAGAACACATACTACAGATTTCATCATCTACACAACTAAAAGAACACAATACATAGGTCATGTTCATTAGAACTAGAAAAAGACATACTACAGAGTTTGTGTTGTTAAAAACTAGGAGAACACATACTACAAAGTTCATGTTCTTTAGAACTAGAAAAACACATACTACAGAGTTCATGTTCTTTAGTACTAGAAGAACACATAATATAGAGTTTGTGTTCTTTAGAATTAGAAGAACACATACTACAGAGTTCATATTCTTTAGCACTAGTGGAACACACACTACAGAGTTCATATTCTTTAGAACCAAATGACCATGTACTACACATTTCATTTTCTTTAGAACTAGAACACATAGTAGAGGGCTCAAATTCTTTAAAACTAGTAGAACACATACTACAGAGTCCATGTTCTTTAGAACTAGTAGAACTCATACTACAGGGTTCATATTCTTTCGAACCAGAAAATTGTATACTACTGTACATATTCTTTTCGACCTACAAGAACACATACTACCGAGTTTATGTTCTTTAGAACTAGAAGAACACATACTACAGAGTTCATATTCTTTAGCACTAGTGGAACACACACTACAGAGTTCATATTCTTTAGAACCAAATGACCATGTACTACACATTTCATTTTCTTTAGAACTAGAACACATAGTAGAGGGCTCATATTCTTTAAAACTAGTAGAACACATACTACAGAGTCCATGTTCTTTAGAACTAGTAGAACTCATACTACAGGGTTCATATTCTTTCGAACCAGAAAATTGTATACTACTGTACATATTCTTTTCGACCTACAAGAACACATACTACCAAGTTTATGTTCTTTAGAACTAGAAGAACACATACTACAGAGTTCATCATCTGTGCAACTAAAAGAACACATTCTACAGAGTTCATGTTCTTTAGAACTAGTAGGACACATACTACAGGGTTCATATTCTTTAGAACTTGTAGAACACATAATACGTTGTTCATATTCTTAAGTATTAGAAGAACATATACTATAGAGTTGATGTTCTTTAGAACTACAATACATACTACAGAGTTCATATTCATTACAACTAGTAGAACACACTGCAGATTTCATATTCATTACAACTCGAAGAACACATAATACCGAGTTCCTATTCTTTACAACTAGAAGAACACATACTACAGAGATCACATTATTTAGAACTAGAAGACCACATACTACAGAGATCATATTATTTAGAACTAGAAGAACACATACTACAGAGATCATATTATTTAGAACTAGAAGACCACATACTACAGAGATCACATTATTTAGAACTAGAAGAACACATACTACAGAGATCATATTATTTAGAACTAGAAGAACACATACTACAGAGATCATATTATTTAGAACTAGAAGAACATATACTACAGCGATCATATTATTTAGAACTAGAAGAACACATACTACAGAGATCATATTATTTAGAACTAGAAGAACACATACTATAGAGATCATATTATTTAGAACTAGAGGAACATATACTAAAAAGTTCAGATTCATTAGAACTGGAACAACATATACTACAGATTTCTTTTTCTTTAGAACTGGAAAAACATACTACAGAGTTCCTGACCTTTACGCCTATTAGAACACGTTACAGAGTTCGTTTTCTTCAGAAATCATAGAACACGTGTTACAGAGTTCATGATCTTTAGAACAAAAGAACACATACTAGTATATTGAAGACTATATGAACAATCAGAAGCTCAGAACTATTACAGCTAACATGGATAGTTATGCTTGGAAACTCCCTTTGCAAAAGCCTAGGTGAAGTTCATGTCTTCCTACAGGGCTGTTTGATGAGAAATGTAAACAAGGTGAGCTATTTCAATTAATATGGCCTAAAATTGTGGATCACATGCAAACATTTCTCTGGAAGGGGTCTCATGTGTAGAGACCAGATTACACAATCAGTCGACCATTTGGAATACACACTTGGTTGGATGTTGGCAGGTCTCCCAGGTCAGACAGGTGGAGAGCTCTTGTCTCTACAGTCATAACACTGTCGTGGTTCAGTGATTATTCAAGTCTCCCTCTCTGTTCTGGGGCTCAAGCCTCTACCTGGTGATGCGAACACACACTGGACGTCACTGATTTGTGACTTGTGAGAACATGCAAGGTACAAACAAAGGGCTTTCATATCCACTTTCCTTTTCTTCAGTGTTAAATCAGAATCCAGTGGAAATGCTCAAAACAAAGTAAATCAGAAAAGTGTATTACATATAGGCCATGATCAGGTGCTTGGTCTTTTTCAATAAAAGAAAAACTGGAGTGTATCAGTTTGTACAGCTGAATACGGCAGAAGTCATTTGTGTCATCAGTCATGGAACCTCATGTTGATTCTACTGTTTACCTTTATGATACACTCGGTGCCAAATTCCCAGAACGCTAGCGCTGACTAAATAGTTATAATGCTCTCAGTTGCTGTTTTGTCCAAAATTTCTTTGTTATTAAGCTATTAAGTAAATCCTATACCATCTAAAAAAGGTAATTTTACTGATTTCATAATCATAATCATAATCAAGCTGTTTTGCAAAATTAATTACATTTCAGTTGATTTTTCTCCCCAGAAATGGAAGTAGAAAGTTATTTATTTAAAGATGTTTAAGAGTGCTACTGTATAGTGCTGCTGTTTAAACTTGACAAACCAAACAATAAATGCTTGTTGAACATGAACAGACCTGTGTGAACTAAATTTTGCTACATGGTGGTTTAATGTCAACTTCGCAAGAAGATTTTTAGTTTTGCAAAAGACATCCATATCGAAATTCTTTTCATTTAGTCATTTTACTTTAACTTAATACTATTACACTTACAAACAAATGTACAGTGTAAGGCTTGTCCTGATACTTCCATATTAGTACAATAAATATAGAACATTTAAAAATAATGTATTCAGTTCAATACTCAACACATAGGCTTTCATTAAGGTTATTGTAAACAATGGAAATTATTATTATATAATCCTAAAATACCCTCAGAACAGCTGTGAATGGTTCCTCTAGATGTTTTTTTTTCTTCTCCACATTAAGTATGGATTATTAACATATGTGCAGATTGAGTGGACTTTGAGTGGCATCACTCTTCTTCAAAATGGGATTTCTGGTTGTACTTTTGTGGTGCCAAAAATATCCAGGCGATAACCTTCTAAGGAAAAGTATCCTGAACATACAAATAGAACCACTACTGCAGCCTGCATACAGGAAAGCTGGTGAATTGATGCACTCTGTATTAGTTAAAGACCAAAGAAAGAGTTGTATATATTGAAACATTTCCACACTACAGGTTATTAGGTTATATGTATTTGTTTATGCTTTTGTTTATTCTTGTTTTAATGAAACATATATAAATACACAAGTTCTCATATTGGAAAGTTTTTAACGCACACTGAAACTTTGCCAATATCCTTGGCATGTCAAGATATCTTAAAAATATCTTACAGGTGTTAAACCAATAGGATGTGGTCATGGCTGTGGACTCTTTTGGATCAAATCTATCCTCAGAGAACAAATAGAGGATGTGTCCAGTCTAGCACACCAGAGTAAAATATGGTTAGCCATGAACATGACTTGGCAGTTGGCCCATGGTGAAATCGTATAGAGCCTTTATAAAGCTCTATAAAGCCTTTATAGAAAAAAAAACTGATATAGGAATAATTTTAAACTATAACCTTTTAGAAAGTGGCTTTAATGTAGGCAGTAAATGAATGTTCTTCTCTTCTCACCTTATACCCTCACTCTTAGCACCAAGGGTTCTGTATACTAATGCAAAATGTTCCTTGATTTGTAAAAATAGAACCATTTTGGTGCTGTCGAAAAGCATTACTTAACATTTTATTAGCTAAGAACCATTTAACCAAGCAAAGAACCATTTATGCAGTCAAATGATTTGTCACGGTTGTCACGTTTTATGTACAACCATTTTCTTTTTTGCTACTTTTTTAAAGGGTGTAGCCCCAGCCCTGTTTCACATTTAATCACACTGAACAGATAGCCTTGTCTGAAGCCAATCAGTTTTCATTGCAACCCCAGATAAACAGTTAAAACAGTTAAAGGGATATCTCAGATGAACATGGGTAGCCATTGTTACCTGTTAGCCACATAACAAACTCCTTCAGAACCAAGAAATTGAATTCAAGCATTTGTGAATATTTGAATCTAGATGTATACACACACACACATACATACATTACTCCCCCACCCAAGCAAACACACACAAACACACACAGTACTCATACATTTAGGATCCTGGGGGCAGGCATGTTGCCGGGGGTCAATGAGGTCGACCCGCTGTCATAGCCTCACTCGTCTCCTGACGACTGTCTGTCCCTCAGTTTTTACTGCACTTTAGACATTCAGGGCTTTTGAGGGGACGGTGTAGATGGACACTGCAGACCAGTGGCCCGGTGCTTAGCCCATGTTTGCCTACACACCTGTCCCCCCAATTTTAACTACACCATAGTATCACACACTACCCCACATTCATATACACCAACTCCTGCACTCAACACTTCACTGGAGGTGGAAGGGTGGGAAGGTCATCCCTCACCCGTTTCCTGCTCCCTACCGGGGCGGGGTGTTGAACGCCGGAACAGGGGCTGAGCCGGGGGCATTCCTGGCGTTCTGGGGTCGCTGCCCGGGCCCCCGCCGCCCCCGCCGCGGAGGGTGGCCGGTATGGCGGTGCCAGCCATGTGGCATTGTATGGTTGGGTGGGTGTGGGCGTCTGTGCGCCCGCGCGCATTCTTCCCTGGCGTGCGCCCTCGCGCATTCTTCCCTGGCGTGCGCCCTCGGACTCGTGTGCAGTCGTGCATGTTCCTCCCGTGTGTGCGCCCTCCCGCACGTGTGCACGTTCGTCCCATGTATGCATCCATATACAAACTGTTACTGGCTGGCCTTTCCATTCGCCCCCACCTCATCTAGGGGGACGGGGGGGTGTATATATGGGTGGGTGTTTGTACATATTGGGGTGATGTGTATGTATATATGTGGGTGTATGTATGTATGTAGGAATGTATATAGGTGTGGAGGTATGTGTGCGTAGGTGTATATATAGGGGTGGAGGAATATAAGGGAGTGAAGGTATGTAGATGTATATATGAGGTTGAGTGTATGTGAGGACAGCTGGTTCTGGGTCGGGGGATTGTTGTCCCCGGTCCTCTCCCGGCTGCTCCCCTGTGGTTGCTACTTCCCCCCCAGATGGGGGGCACCTTGGGGCTTCAGGGCCTGGCCTGGTACTCCGGCGTGACGGTTGGCCCGCTCCCCTGGGTGGTTGGGCTCCGGGGCGGCTCAAGGCCCCTCGGCGGGGATGGGGCCCTGCTGGGTGGTGGTTGGCTCTCAGGCGTATGAGGCGCTGGGTCTTTGCTGCTGCCTCGTGATGGGGAGGGGCATCCTGGGGGCGGCTCTGGTTCCTCTGGTTCCCCTGGACCTGCGCTCCATGGCTGGGGGGGGTGCTGTCCGGAGTCCCCCTCTCCCTTCCGCTGGGGTGGGCATGCAGGGGTCACTGGGAGATACGGCCCAGGGTCTCCACTGCTCCTGGGGGGGCCGCGGCGGGCGGGATTCCCTGGTCTTTCTCTGCCTTCCTCTGGCCTCTGGGGGGATGTTGTCGCAGCTTTCTGCCCTCGATATTGAGTGCATCTTGTGACAAATTTATACTGTACTGCACTCACAAACACACACACTCACATACACATACATCACAGTCATTTGTGTAGTATCTCCAAGTGCTGTACGTCTCAGGTACACTTTTCTTCTTTTCTCAGGAGCAGCAGTTGGTGAACCATCGCCGTGGCATTTGCGCTGTGTTATGTTATTTCCCTTTTTTACCCCCCCCCCCCACCCCCCCACCCCCCCCCGCTTATCTCTCCTCTCCCTTCTTTACAGATTCCCCTGGCCTGTCAAGTCTGGCATGATGCTAACACATTTTCATTAGAATATCAAATGTATAAACAAAATGAAATCAAATAATTAAAAAATAAATAAAGAAAAAGAAACACTGACAAGATGAGCCTATAATCTATAGTGCTCATTTTGGAAAAGTAAATCTGTTTGGCACAGTAACGCAGTCTGACCATAATTCTGATTGCAAATCTGCCAGACAAGACAGGAAAAAAAAAAAAAAAAAAAAAAAAAAAAAGAAAGAAAGAATCTAGATGTATGTACCAAGATGTATCAACATCAAGAAGTTTCATTGTTTTAGTTTGTGAATTATATAATGTTGATTTACAGACAAGACACATTCCCACTTTGAAACAGAGCCCTATACATTGCATAGTCATGCTATGGGCTTCTAGATTGGCAATACAGCCAGGGGGTGGACTGGCAGCCTGTCCAGTGTGCTTCCCACTTTCCGCCCAATGAATGCTGGAATGGGCTCCAGTACCCTCTGTGACCCAGAGGGATAAGCAGCTTAGAAGATGGATGGATATATGAATGGATAGATTTTTGGGTGGTAAGTCATGTATGATATTTATAAAAGGAAAAATGTTTTGTATTAGTCCATATAGTTGAATTAACCACCTCCCTGTGATCGCTATCACATCACTCCAGTGAAGCCATTTGATTTTAATCCTGTGATCTTAGAATTACACACATTAGATCTGGAAATAAACACAATATACTCTTCCAAATTACCAGCTGCACCAAATTACCTGAAATTACCCTACATAGCCTATGGAGTAAACGATTTGCTAACAGCTTTAATAAAGTAACAGTAATTTTCCATATTTAACAGACCTATGACTAAAGTATTATATGTGGTTAGTACCAGCATTTTCAATTAACTCCCTTTACTGAGATGAAGTTGTCATGGCAAAGTATAACACAGCATTTCTCAAAGATGCATCACTCTCTTGTTAATGCACTAGTGTTTCACTAGTTTTATGAGCTGTAGCCTGATCATCTTAAAAAAAAAAAAAAAACGCTTAGCACAGTGTACCACAGAAATGGTATAGTTTTATACTGTTGCTGTTGTGACAAAACCTAAAGTTGCCTCCAAAAAGGAGAAATAAAAACCAACATCTTTAACTTGTATTTTTAATAGAAGTGAATGGAACAGCAGGATCTTATTCATATTTATTGAAGACCATTTCTTTTGGTAAGTTCATCATGATTGACTAATGCAATGCAAAGGTCAAATGCTGTATTATAGCCATGAGAAAAAAAATAAATGTCTACAAGAACGGAGATACAAAGTTTTTTTCTGACAGTGATGATATGTTCAGTAGCAGAGATGGTTGTTCAAGTCCTCTGCGGGATTTTAGTCCAGTTGCTTCTGTAATTATCTGAAACCAACAGCAGAAGTGTCCAGGCAGTTGGAACAAAATACTGGAGAGTATTTTGAATTTCTGGACCTGAATGAACCATTTCTCAGTGTTATAACACATTAGTCAATCAATTAGTTCTATAACATGTAGCTGGTATGGAAGCAGACACTTTTCATAGTCAAATTTATTGACTTACACTGCCTGATTGTTATTGAAAAATCAATACCTAAAATGCATAACAAAGTCATATCACTATAAAAACAACCTTATTGGTTGGGTCTGCATGCAAGATATACACTGGTGCAATTGAGCATTGTTGCTAGCATGAAAAATGATGACATAACTAGCTAACTAGCTTAAATACATTACAAATCCCTGACTTGGCGGAGCAGATTCATTTTGGTGCAGCATAACAGCATTTGCAGTTCTGAGGTGTTAGGAAGGAAGTTAAAATTGAAGGAATTATGCTCCATCAGCTCCCTATCAGAATCATGTTATATGAACTTTGGAGAGCCTTGGCAAGTAGAGTGATGACTGTTATGAACTCTAAACTCTTCATATAAATGCTTCATATGAGTGGCTCGACATCTGATTCAGCCAGTGACTCAAGACCATGATGTGCCTCGAGAAGAACAAGGAGTTTAATCTATAGACAATAGCAGTTTCATATTACAGTACAGCAGTACGTATGTGAGTTTTTGCACTGATGTTCAGTCTCGCTCACACTTGTATTCTTTGCGTTCACAAAAAAAAAATCTTTCTAATAGTAGAAGTGAGTGACGTTGGGCTTTTATAGATATGATAGCATGGCCTACACCATGGAGCTCAAAAAGCACCCAGATTACTGAAAAATGATGTAGAATGTTGCTGGAGTATTTTGCCTCTTAGACAAAAGGGATACATAATATCACAAAGCTATACACAGGGATTCAATGAAGGACCTTTATTAAGCAGTACTCAGACTTCAACCTTCTGGCAAACAGACAGTTAAATTAACATAAAGCTGACCACTTATAAATTCTGGACATTTCTGCTGCTAATTTGGTCACATCACTTGTTCTTGTTTAGCATGGATGTTAATGTTATTTGACTGTTAAAGGACCAATGGAAGTTCTTGCCACACATGTTTCAGTATCAACTGACAAAAGGTTCCATCATGAACTCTGTATAAAACAAACATTCTCTGTTGAATTAAAGAATTAAACATAATCAAAAATATACAGCAATAGTGAGGTTTAACAGTTAGCTTAGCCTGCTGGTTTCAAGGTTTCAGCGAATGGTGCTCAGATCACACTTGAACTCAGGTATAAGTTTATGAGTATAACCCTTAATTCTCTAAGGTACAGTCTTGCCTCTAGGTAACAAACCTATTTTTGGCCTTACAAACTCAAATGATACATCCTCAATTACAACCCCAATTCCAATGAAGTTGGGACATTGTGTAAAACATAAATACGTACAGAATACGATGATTTGCAAATCCTTTTCAACCTCTATTCAATTGAATACACTACAAAGACAAGATATTTAATGTTCAAATGGATAAACTTTATTGTTTTTTGGAAATATTCACTCATTTTGAATTTGATGTCTGCAACACGTTCCAAAGAAGTTGGGACAGGGGCATGTTTACCACAGTGTTACATCACCTTTCCTTTTAACAACACTCAATAAGCATTTGGGAACTGAGGACACTAATTGTTGAAGCTTTGTAGGTGGAATTCTTTCCCATTCTTGCTTGATGTACAACTTCATTTGCTCAACAGTCCAGAGTCTCCATTGTCATAGTTTGCGCTCCATAATGCTCCACACATTTTCAATGGGAGACAGGTCTGGACTGCAGGCAGGCCAGTCTAGTACCTGCACTCTTTTACTACGAAGCCATGCTGTTGTAACACATGCAGAATGTGGCTTGGCATTGTCTTGCAGAAATAAGCAGGGACGTCCCTGAAAAAGACGTTGCTTGGATGGCAGCATATGTTGATCCAAAACCTGTATGTACCTTTCAGCATTAATGGTGCCTTCACAGATGTGCAAGTTACCCATACCATGGACAATAACACACCCCCACACCATCAGAGATGCTGGCTTTTGAACTTTGCGCTGATAACAATCCGGACAGTCCTTTTCCTCTTTGGCCTGGAGGACACGATGTTCATGAAATTTTAACTTGCACTTGTAGATGGAGCAACGAACTGTGTTCACTGAGGATGGTTTTCTGAAGTGTTCCTGAGCCCATGTGGTAATATCCATTACAGAATGATGTCGGTTTTTAATGCAGTGCCGTCTGAGGGATTGAAGGTCACGGGCATTCAATGTTGGTTTTCTGCTTTGCCGCTTACTTGCAGAGATTTCTCAAGATTCTCTGAATCTTTTGATGATATTATGGACAGTAGATGATGAAATCCCTAAATTCCTTGCAATTGCACATTGAGAAACATTGTTCTTAAACTGTTGGACTATTTGCTCATGCAGTCGTTCACAAAGTGGTGAACCTCACCCCATCCTTGCTTGTGAATGACTGAGCCTTTCAGGGATGCTGCCTTTATACCTAATCATGACACTCACCTATTTCCACTTAACCTGTTCACCTGTAGAATGTTCCAAACAGGTGTTTTTTGAGCATTTGTCAACTTTCCCAGTCTTTTGTTGCCCCGTCCCAACTTCTTTGGAATGTGTTGCAGGCATCAAATTCAAAATGAGTGAATATTTGCAAAAAACAATGAAGTTTACCCATTTGAACATTAAATATCTTTTCTTTGTAGAGTATTCAACTGAATATAGGTTGAAAAGGATTTGCAAATCATCGTATTCTGTTTTTATTTATGTTTTACACAACGTCCCAACTTCATTGGAATTGGGGTTGTATGATAAAACACTTTTAAAAAGAGGCATAGTGCTTAGGAAACTAGTAGCAGTGTTTTCATTTGTCACATGGCTCTCAGTAAGCAATGCTGAATCCCTTTTTTTGGCATTTGTTACATGGTTAAGCTCTATCATCCAAAAAAATTGTCAGATATTTTTACCACCTGAAAAATGTTAGATTCACAATAATAGATGTGTAAGTTTAATTTTTAATTGTTTAATGTACTTTATTCAATAATTCAGGGGAAATGGTTAAAATGCAAATACTGCTTTGAAGTAATATCATACCTTTATGAATTCCCACCATGACTTGCTGTTGTGTATTTAGGTTTATATACTGTTCAAAAGCAAAAAGTCATCTTAATTT
The DNA here is from genome assembly GCF_015220715.1 of Pygocentrus nattereri. Lineage (NCBI taxonomy): Eukaryota > Metazoa > Chordata > Actinopteri > Characiformes > Serrasalmidae > Pygocentrus > Pygocentrus nattereri. Next base: position 25,878,052 of record NC_051220.1, read on the forward strand.
TTTTGTTATCTCTACACTTTATCCTAGATAAATTTGATCATATTAGGGGCAGCAACACAATAAATGGTGGCAACATTTGTCAGGAAAGACACACACCAGGGAACTAAAAAGAGGTATTTAAATGTAACTCAGACACTGAAATATGACTCACTGTCTTGTATTTAAGTGGGTTACGGTAGTTTGGTTTGATAGATTGCTGATGTAAAGTTTGCTGAAATATGCTTACAATCTTTAATGTATTCATTCCTATCGGCTGTTTCACAGTGGTACAATGTTGTCTGAGAGTAACATTCAGACAAACAAATGTTAATGTTTTTCAACTTCAAATGGCATGAGCTCAAAACTGATGAGATGGTTTTCCATGAGTATTGTGATAAATTTTATTCAAATTTTAAAAAAGGTCCATTCCTTCCCATTATGGTGCTGTGCTGCTTTTAGGGTAACGGACCATAAAATGTACTCCCAAAAGTTACTTCTTGACTTTTTTTTTCTAACAGTGTGCAGAGAAAAAATGAATATAATAAAATTAAGTTGTCCACATTATTATTAAATTCAAGTAAGTGAAAACCTGCTGCCTGCATGGTGGTTGTGCTGGGCAGTTGTCCTACACAGCTGTAGTTATAGTATCAGTAGGGGGAAGCATAAGCAACCCACACATCTCTGCTACAAAGAAAATGTTAACTTTGTCCAGTTCTCCTACCAATCACTGTGGACAATTCATGTGCTACAAGTGGAAATGTTACAACTTACCCCATAGGTGTGGTCATTTGTGACAGGCTAAGGTGCTAGTTGTAACAGTCTTTGGAAAGGTCTACTAATCAGTGTAATGTCACAATAGCTAAGAGCCTACCTGCGTGTGGTAATGCTGCACTGGAGCAATATCGTTTTCTACTAATCATGAGAGCCATTTATCTTTTTTAAACTTTTTTCGAAGGTGTTGCCAGGTCAATAAATTTGTATAGTTAATTTTTATCATATAATTGTGATCTTGCAACAGCCAAACATATACATGAAGGGTTTAATAAAAAAGTATTCTCTTTGTAAGGGTGTTTTCCCATCACATGTTCAAGAACAAGAACTGACCCAAATGTGAACCAACAGTTCTAGTTCTAACTCATTTTATACCTGCTTGAGAGACAGCTGGAACATTAATATTTTAATGCTATTTTTAGCCATTTTATGACACTCTAAAGTGTCTGATTTGGCTAATTGAAATTGTACTGCACTGTTCTGCTCACTCATTCACAAATGCTCACTTTGATCTTCTGTGTTTTTCTCTGTTGAGTGCTAAAATATAAAAATCGTTCTCTGACCACTAGTATAAGTGCTAATATTGTTAGCATCTTATAGCTCATGTAGCCTTATGTCGAATTCTCTACAAAGTAATAATTCTAAAGGTAACAATACGTCAACAAACCTTCCTAGTTTACACTCTGGTGCACTTATTGGTCATTTAATAATGTTTAGCAACTTCATCTTCATCTGGAAGGATTCGCCAAACTGTTGTTGACTTCAGCAGCAAGTGTTACAAAAACGAAGGATCCCTCATTCTGATCAACACTAAAGCAGCTCTACCTGTTATTGAAAACTGGAAAACGGAAAAAAGTAAGTACAATACATTACATAATTACATAATACATTTGACATTGCAGCCTCGGGCATAACAAGATTTTACCATTATTGCCAGTGTTTTGTCTATTGTGTTTATACACTGCTCAAAAAAATAAAGGGAACACTCAAATAACACATCCTAGATCTGAATGAATGAAATATTCTCATTGAATACTTTGTTCTGTACAAAGTTGAATGTGCTGACAACAAAATCACACAAAAATCATCAATGGAAATCAAATTTATTAACCAATGGAAGCCTGGATTTGGAGTTAAAGTGGAAAAACACATTACAGTCTGATCCACCTTTGATGTAATTTCCTTAAAACAAGTCAAAATGAGGCTCAGTATTGTGTGTGGCCTCCACGTGCTTGTATGACCTCCCTACATCGCCTGGGCATGCTCCTGATGAGGTGGCGGATGGTCTCCTGAGGGATCTCCTCCCAGACCTGGACTAAAGCATCCGCCAACTCCTGGACAGTCTGTGGTGCAACGTGACGTTGGTGGATGGAGCAAGACATGATGACCCAGATGTGCTTAATTGGATTCAGGTCTGGGGAACGGGCGGGCCAGTCCATAGCTTCAATGCCTTCATCTTGCAGGAACTGCTGACACTCCAGCCACATGAGGTCTAGCATTGTCCTGCATTAGGAGGAACCCAGGGCCAACCGCACCAGCATATGGTCTCACAAGGGGTCTGAGGATCTCATCTCGGTACCTAATGGCAGTCAGGCTACCTCTGGTGAGCACATGGAGGGCTGTGCGGCCCTCCAAAGAAATGCCACCCCACACCATTACTGACCCACTGCCAAACCGGTCATGCTGAAGGATGTTGCAGGCAGCAGATCGCTCTCCACGGCGTCTCCAGACTCTGTCACGTCTGTCACATGTGCTCAGTGTGAATCTGCTTTCATCTGTGAAGAGCACAGGGCGCCAGTGGCGAATTTGCCAGTCCTGGTGTTCTCTGGCAAATGCCAAGTGTCCTGCATGGTGTTGGGCTGTGAGCACAACCCCCATATGTGGACGTCGGGCCCTCATACCATCCTCATAGAGTCGGTTTCTAACCGTTTGTGCAGACACATGCACATTTGTGGCCTGCTGGAGGTCATTTTGCAGGGCTCTGGCAGTGCTCCTCCTGTTCCTCCTTGCACAAAGGCGGAGGCAGCGGTCCTGCTGCTGGGTTGTTGCCCTCCTACGGCCTCCTCCACATCTCCTGGTGTACTGGCCTGTCTCCTGGTAGCGCCTCCAACCTCTGGACACTATGCTGACAGACACATCAAACCTTCTTGCCACAGCTCGCATTGATGTGCCATCCTGGATGAGCTGCACTACCTGAGCCACTTGTGTGGGTTGTAGAGTCCGTCTCATGCTACCACGAGTGTGAAAGCACCACCAACATTCAAAAGTGACCAAAACATCAGCCAGAAAGCAGAAAGGTACTGAGAAGTGGTCTGTGGTCCCCATCTGCAGAACCACTCCTTTATTGAGTGTGTCTTGCTAATCACCAATAATTTCCACCTGTTGTCTATTTCATTTGCACAACAGTATGTGAAATTGATTGTCAATCAGTGTTGCTTCCTAAGTGGACAATTTGAGTTCACAGAAGTTTGATTTACTTGGAGTTATATTGTGTTGTTTAAGTGTTCCCTTTATTTTTTGCAAATTATACCATAAATTGAGCTGCTTTCATGTCTTACTGGATGTAAGTTGTCCACCTGGACGTATAGTCAACCTCTATGCTTACAAACATTCTGATCAGGTCTACATAATTTTATGCTGTTTGAACCAAATGAGAATTTGAACGTGAATACATAAAATACTGTATACATTGAAATAAATGTGATTAGTGAAAAGAGTCTGTCAAATTGTATTATTTTATTTACATGGCATCTGTTGTAAATTTTAGATAAATATGAAAAAAAGAGAGGTGGACATCTCTCATTATTTGCTTTGAGAGACTCAGTTGTAAGTTGTTAAAACCTTTGTATGCCAAAAAAAAAAAAACAAGACATTTTCAGTATGGTTTATTACATAAAAATAATAGCCCCATTTAGAAGTTTATATGTCATTTTGTTTGTACTTTAATTTTTAATTCATTCATTTATTTGTGGAATTCTTGAAAGGCAAATAAGATGCATATTGCTACTGTAAATCCCACAATATGGGATCAATGAGTTGTATCTTGCTAATTTGCATAGCCCAACACTTTTGCATAGCCCAATAACAAAATTAGCCTTTCATTTATTTGTCAATATCATACATGAGAAGCAAGTGAAATTATGAACTGAAACAGCACTGCAGAGTAGAATCATCTCTGGGTTGAACAGATAGCAAGAGATATCATGACTGTAATATTACAAAATTTTACTTAGGTCATGACTTTAGATCTTTACGTTCTAAACCTTATATATATATATATATCCCAGCTTGTGCAATTACACTGGAGTCTAAGGCTCCCCCTGAGCTAAGAAAAAAAGGCAGTGCTGAAACATAGATAGAAACATATGCAATACGAAGGTAAGACATTACAAAAATGCAATTAGAGCAATAAGCCATTTTAATAAGTGCATGAGTAGTTTTTATGTGAATACTATTCAACAAGATGGGTGTTCAGATGACATTTGAAGACAGTGTGGGACTTGGACACCCAGGGAAGTTCAATTTACCACCTCAGTGCTATGAGACAGCAAAGACTTGATGCTTGTCTTCCGTTTGTCGCAAGGAATGGTGGTTAAAGCCGAGATCAGGTAGGTCCATTTTTGAGCTATATTAAGGGTGCTATATTAACTAAAATAGTACTATCACAAGTTCTGCTTTGGATTTATCTTAACTTGAATGCTCTAAACTGGTATCACACACTAAATCACTCACATTTGAAATTAATCTTATGTGGTCACAAAATGTTATGAAAGCATTAAAAAGCGAATGATGTTAAAATATGTTTTCATGCCTTAATGAATATATAAGCAGAAGCCATTTTTATTAGATATCCCTTAATAATAATAATAAAAGTGTTATGTTTGAAAACATGTTTGATTCAACATCTTAGATTGTTTATTACAAAGTTTTTCATCTTTTTCATATTTTCAGTGTGAAATAGAGCTAATTTAACAAGCTTAACATGGGTTTCAGTAATTATAAAGCAGGCAGCAATTTGTGTTTTTGTAAGTTGTAATCTACACCTGTTTGGCACCATTGTTGTAAACTGATGGTGAATTGTCATCTGCTGCTCACAGTGCATGATTTGCAGTGCTGTCTTTTATTAATAACGTTATGAACAACAGAGCAGGTGCTATCAAGATATATTCCATCTCTGAGTCAATGTGATGCTCATTTTGTCACATTTCTGTGATGGACACCTTTTAAATTTTTTAATTAAATTCATCATGGAATGTGTCAATGAAAGGCCAAAATTCTTGAAAACTTTCTTTATTAACTACTTTAACAACACCATACATTAGCATTAATTCATAATAACAAACGTGATGAATTAATGTTGTTTTAGAACATCATTACCTGTCTTGAAATAGTTGAAATATATTTTCTTAGGGGACGGTTTTGCCATACAAAGCCCTACAAATATCTCTCCACCGTGAGTGGGTATTTAAAAACAATACAATTTAAACCAAAACCACAAAAATAAGACCTCAAAAATGTCCTAAAACAATGTCTCCAGTATCATGCAGTGATTTCATATAGTAACTTCTTGTGGGGGAATTTTTTAGAGGCATTAAAGACGTCTGGTTCCTATCACCCCTGCTCTGAATAATTTGACTCAGGAAATTGCTCAGAACATTACGCATTAAGCCAAGCTGTATGACTTTGTTCATGGGCTATTCTACCAAATCAGTTTAAATTGTGGTTCCACAGTAAAAGAACTATTAAATAAATAAAGAAATACTAATAATGTTAAAAATTAATTATTCATACCTTAAATATTTGAAATCATTATGTTATGATCTATTTAAAACTAAGGCACTTGCTGAGATAGAAATAAACTAAATATATACACAAAATCATCAGTCATTAGGAGATGGCTGTCTCAAACCCCAACCCTTATATTTTAATTTCTTTTTGAAGTTGAAAGATTTAGATTCATCATGAGTTTAATTTTTAAATAAAAGCTTTATTCAAGAAAATGATATCTCGCATTTTTATTTCACTGCCAGTTTAGTCTCTAAGTGGAGCCTTATTTTTTGCCACACTCATGCATTTTAAAGCAGGAAATGAGACTGCATCCCTGTCCCTCAAGGCCACATGTTGAGCACGTAATTCTCACTGTTTTGAAGTAAATTCATTCCTAAGTCTGGAAATCACTGTGTAACATAAGGAACTGTCACCACGAAACAAATACTATGAATATATGTATGTTCAACTGTTCAAAGCTGTGTTTGTTAGCCATGTACTGAGTAGTGTTTTTGAGATATGCTAAGAATTAGCTACAGTTGTCACGACCAAAACATTTGATTAAGTTTGGGAGGGAACAATATGGCACAAAACATAGTGTTCAGCTATTTATTTTAGTAAAATGTACATAATTAAGGCATGGTTACAATGATTTTAGTCTAAAGTCTCAAGTCTCAAAAGTCCCAAGGTCAGGTCTGTCTTTGATATATTGTATATCCATGTATCAGTTTTCAAAATGTCCTCTCTTTAAACAGAAACTACCTGCAAACAAAAATCAGCAGCTAATATTTACAAAACTCATAAACAATCTTTTGTGTTAATAAAAGTGTTTGATTCTATGTCAATGGCATTTTTAAAACTTATTAAATAAAGTATTTTGCAGATTTTTTTTAACATAACAAACCTACCTGAATACAAAGAACTGGTCTGACATAAATGCAAATATATATTAGACCCAATGTAAATGGACATCTGAACATCATCATCATTTATGTTTGCTGAACATCTCATTCTGCCCTTTTTGCTGCTATAACAAACCCCACTCATCTAGGAAGTATCTTCCCTTGGATTTTGGATCATGAATGTGGGGATTTGGTTCCACTCAGCCACCACAGCATTAATGAGGTTGGGCACTGAAGCTGAGTGATAAGAAATGCTTGCTCCCAAAGCTGACTTTAATCCCAAATGTGTAAGATGCAGTTGAGGTCAGGATTCTGTGTAGGCCAGTCAACAGCATTCCCAAAACTTGGAAGCATGCAATTCTCCGGAGCAAGGGATGCCCACTTGTGGTCCTGGACATAAACCACACAGCAGAGTTAAGCTTCTATTATACTTAATCCAGGCAATGAAGGCCTTCAGAAGTATCTGAACAATAGTGCCAGATGTCTTGGATCTGAACTCCCCAGAGTAGTAGATCTCCAGGACCAGGATACCCTGATCTACAGTGTCATTAATAATTTAATTAACTGGAACTCAGCGAACCAGTCCAATCCATGAAAAACAGCCCCAGACAATTATCCCTCCTCCACCAAACTTTACAGTCAGCACTCTGCATTTGGGCAGGTAGTGTTGTCCTGGCATCTACCAAACCCAGATTCTGTGAAGTGACCAGATGGCAAAGTGTGATTAATCCATCCAGCGAACACAGTTTCGTTATTTTAGAGTTCCATGACAATGTGTTTTACACTGCTTCCAGTAAACATGTGACATTATACATGGTGATCTTAGGCTAGTATGTGGCTCCTTGGCCATGAAGTGAAGAACTGAAAGCAGATGATTTTTACCCTGCTTGTTGTGTGATCTACTGCTTTGTTCCTAGACTTTGCTACTTCATAATAACAGCACTTACAGTTGACCAAGGCACCTTGGCCAACAATTTAACAAAAATTTAACAAAGTGACTTGTTGGACTGGTGGCACCTGATGACAGCTACCAAGGGAGTTGCTAGGCCTGTTTAGTCCTCTCAATTTTACCCCCCACCCCCAATAAATGTACATTGTTAGTTCAAATCATCAACAGTACTTTGTCATGTCTCCATATTCATACTTTACTGTGATAGCTAGATGAGAACTGGCTAGGTGCTGCTTCTGCTACTCTAGTCCACCAGTGCATCAGTTGCTACTACAGATTTTCTAACATAACAGGAATTGGCAATCATCTGCTGTTTAGCATTGGGGAAAATGGGGCTCAGCCAGTCATATCAGACCTAGTACGTTCTAAGCCAATCATATCAGACCTTTGGGGAGGGTCTCTTGCAGTACTTACTCTGCAAAGCAATATCAGTTGGCAACTGCTTAAGTTGTAACAGGATAAAATACAAAATAATATTCAAAATTGCTAATGTGCACTGAAGTAATTACAGGGTGAAGCAATCTACCAACAATATGGATTTCTGAAAATTATGATCAATATAGATGGCTATTGATTTTAGCTGGGTGCTGGGTAGCTTGCTAACATTAAATTTATTTTACATGAGATAAAGAAAAGGGGATTATACTATATATACGATATATTATATATCATTCACTGCCTTTCATATCCCATTATCCTTTGTGGTAGTGCCAATGCGATTAGAAAAAAATTACTAAAAACACCAACACTGACTCAGCGGACTACCCTTCAAAGACACTGACAAGACAGCACACATAGCAAGGTATAAAGAGAGCTGTTTTCAGTTTTCAGAAACAGCCATACTGGAGCATAAATGCACCACAATGTAACGGTTACAACATTTAAGGTGGAATAGAAAAGAAGCAAACTTCAGCCTTGTCAGGAAGTGATCAACAAATCGCTGTTAGCTTAGAGTTTTGACATTTATGGCCCAAATTTAAGGCCTACCTGTAATAATCTCTGTTTGCCACTGCCAGTGGACCACAAATATGCATATCAGGCTGCAGTGTGTAAAATAATCCATGTGAATTTAGTGTGTGCCATACAAAAAGAGAGAAACAATAGGAGTAGGAAATGACAACTGTGCCTTTCCAATAAATAAACCAGTATTCTCACCTTGAATTTTTGATTTGCTAAATACTGAAACATTAGGCACAATTTAATCCACTCAAAATTGCCTTATGAACCATGTTACTCTTGGAAAAAGACCATTAAAGGCTATTACTGCCTACACAGGGCACAAGTAAGACAAATAAGGTTTTTAAAATGAGATTTTTTTTGTATCAGAAAGCATGATGAATATTTTAAATTGTGTATTTAATTATGTAACACTGTGTTACCAGTTATGAATTTTATTTTCAGTTAGGGTTAAGGTTGGTGGTGTCACCTGATTTTAGTCTACTTTAGTTTACTTAGACACCTGTAGACACTTTTATTCTTAAACTTGTGTTTATACTTACATTTTTTGTGGTAAGGTGAATCCTTGATTCCATGATGCAAAAATGACATTTTTTAAAATTTGACTTACTGATCTTGGCATTGTACCATAAAGGTAACTCGGGGTCTTCTTTGTGATACAATACCCTGGTCTCTCTTTCGTAAAAGCATGTTAAAATAAAAATCCTTTGTTTTTGGTTGTTTTGCCTAATATTTAAAGAAGTAAAAACTTGTGGACAGAAGTTTTTCAGTGGTTTGAATACTTTTAAAGTTACCTTATTTTGCAGGATGGTTTTTATTTTAAAGTTTTCAAACAAAGAATCGTGCCAGACTGTTTTATTTCAAATTTTATGTAATTAACTTACCTTTTTTGATAGTTAGCTTAATCAATATATAGTTTACTTAATCAATTTATAACTTTACATGGATGCACTTAAAACAATTTTTAATACTTGTTCATGAACTATTTTAGAATCAGCACACAAACATGTAACAAACATGCTTGTTAGATGAATTCTAAAAAATGATTAACAGCTTCTTTACACACACTGAAGTACTTACTAAAGCTGGAGTAGACTGCTAAATCAATGTGATGAAGCAGTTTTTAATCTGTGTTACTGAGCTCTTTTAAAGGAATGATCAAACTAATCATTTTCTCTGTAGTGGACATGTTTGCAAGTGATAAGTTTAGCATCAGTGTCCCACTTGAGGGATTGTCAGAGCAGCAATGGACTAACGCAGGCAATGAGAGAGAAAGAATGTTATGATTTTTTTAAAAGAAATTTTTCATGAAGCAAATTAATAAAATAATTACATGATGAAGACTGCCAACCAATAACAGTGAAGAATAGTAAAAATTAAGTAAAGAAAAAAATCCTATATGTACCTTACATATATAGTAAATATTTTCTAAATGTATTATAAATATTTTACCGTTTATGTACTGTGAAGGAATACATTGAAGACATTTAGGACATTGTATTTAGTATTCAGCCATCACTACTTTTTCTTAGTATTTTGCCCAATCCTGAATGTATGAACTATATGGCCAACAGTTCGTAATATGTGGGCACCTGATCATCAGACCTATATTAGGTTGTTGCAACCGGGTCTCACTCCCTATGCGTATGAAATCGTACGCAAAACTAAACACTGGGATGCGTACTCATGCGTACGCAGAGAGCTGCGTACAAATGTTACGCCGCTATCAAATACATGTAAATACTCGCCGATTCCCGACAAATCGATCCCTAGGCTATATTTAGGTGTCCAAACTGATCGTAGTATCTACTCTGTACAGTATATTAACGCAAACGCTAAAAAAAGATGAGACATTTGACGTTTTACGAGTTGAGAGAGAGAGAGACATAGAGAGAGATGCACTTACTGAGCGAATGCCTAGAATACAGTGGGATTCGGTCAGAATTCTTCACTAAAAAGACCAACATAATCGCTTTATTAAAACCCTTCCTGAGCAATGATGTCTGAGGTAAATATAAGCGTGCTATACACTGGAGCACAGTATGTTCAGGCCTGCCACAGAGTAAGGGACGGAGATACACACCAATGAGCACACACGTTATTATTAATTAATAATAATAATAGTATTAATATTAGTAATTAATATATTATTCATAATTCTGTTATTAATTAATAAACTATGAGAGTTTAATAGTTTCATAGTTTAGGGTTTGTTCGGTTTGTTTTTGGCTACTTTTTTCTGATGTGTGGAGACAAACGTAATTTTCACCTAAACGTATTCCTTCTTTTATTCTCTGTTTCTGGTTCTTCTCAGGTTCTGATATGCCTAAATGAACTGATTAGTATCCAAGCTCAAATAATGATGGATTTTACATCTTCAGAAGTGATGTGCGAGGTTGCCAATTTAACAAAGGAATTTACTTTTAGTCATTCTTGTTCGTTTTAGTTAACCTCACTTGTAACAGGAATTCATTCATAATAGACCACGTATGGAAACATCCCAATATATGTATGTATTTAGTTAACAAGAATGTGCTCAGACAAAGACTCTTACTGTGAAGTTCTGGTTGCATTGGTAAGGTTGCTATCCAATTTGAGCGCGATTGCGACCATCGATATCAAGGTTTTGAAGCAAAGATCGTTTAAGGGAGGGTCTAAGTTAGGGCACTACATTTCATACAGCCTCATTTATGAAAGCTAATGCATTGAAGTGAAAGTGAGCGCCCCCCATCTTTCGGACTGTGTGCACTTCCGCCCGATCCTCTGGCCCCGGAACCACAGCTCGCTTTTCCCTCCACACGGTGAGTGTGTAAGCAGTCCGGTGCTTAACTTGACTTCGTTTTAATAACAGACACATGCAATTCTGAATACATTAACAGTTTTTTTTCATTAATATAAACTTAAATAAAATGCAATATTAAGTAGGAGCTCGGTTTAACATCCCAAGAGTATAAGACAAATGTGCACAGTCTGGTCATGCTGCTAGCTAAACTAGTAAACTAGCTTAGATTAGCTAGCATGCCTTTAATAAACTTGAGATTTTAATCACTCTTCCTTTTGTAAGTATCGCAATTTCTATAAAGTTATGTTGCCCTGTGCACCATGTAGTAGTTTACTTTTGACATGCTAAGAATGCGTGTCGGTGTTTAACAGGTGAAAATGTTCTTTGCTAGCTAGCATTAGAGCTGGCCTAATTAGAGCATGTGCCTAATATGTATACCTAAATAATCCACAGGTCTACACTAACATTACTCAAACTGTATGTCCATTAATGAATGATATAGAAATGACATTACAGCTAGAGCTGGTTGATATGTGAATTGTGAAAACATGAGTAAGAAGTTTTCATGATACGTGGTAGTATTTAATAAATGAGTTAAAATATTTTCAGAGTATAAACGCACAATGATATTTTTTTAAACATTTCACACACTGTGCTCTACCAAATCTAGTTGGAGAGGCCTAATTACTTTTATTACTGACAGTATCTGCAATATGCTCCGAAAAATTATATGGTAACATTAAATGTTTTGACATCTTTTTTTTTTCTTTTCACAGACCTTTCAGATCCCTCCTCACATCCATCTATCTCTCTATCCTTTATAGCGACCCAACGGCACTTTTAAGAGCCACTCGTCTGTCTGTCTATCCATACATCCATTCATCCATCCATATATCTGTCTGTCTGTCTTGGTGTTTATCTGTCTACCTGTTTATCTGTCTGCATTGTCTGTGTGTGTGCATCTGTTGTCTGTCTGTGTATCTGTAGGTGTCATATTTTTGCCTTCATTTACACCATGGACTCTGAAGGAGACTCTGGTAATAAATTCCACAAGCTTCTTCAGGAAGCACAGAGACTTGCAGCAGAGCTCAATCCAAAATTGGTAATACTGTGTTTTTTTTTCTTTTTACATGTTGTGGTAACAGTATGAGCATGGCATGATCTTTATTATGGATATTTACTGAAGCAGTTTAATGAGCCTGGGTATGTGTACTAATTTTTATTTTACAATCATAGGCAAAGAAAAGAAGGTCGGCAAAACCCGTATCTGGTGTTGTTAGTTGGAGACAGAGGGATAATTCAGGACAAATTATTCCAAAATTTCCCCCAAAGACTTATAACTCGACTACACGTAATAAATGTTCTTTTTGGTCTCTAAATTTGAATTGTACAGGTCTTCTGATAGTTTAATAATGAAAATGTACCTTGGTCTCACATTGCTTTTTGTTCCAAACTCAGGTAAAAGGAGCAGTTCTGAAGTGGCTGAACCAGTATTTCAGCAGCCTGAGCCAACACCTTATGGTCAGTAGAAATCTGTTACACAGATTATACATACCTAACTGTTAGTCACACATTTAATAATTTAGTAATATTTTTTGTCTTACATTTACAGATAGTGCTCAAGAACTTAATGCACTGCAAGACATTCTCAGGGACATTCCTCCACAAGAGAAGGGCACTGTGCCACTAAGCTGGGCTGAACGGCAAGCTCAAAGCTCAGAGAAGTGGAATGCTTCTAGATCAGCCATGGTTAAAAACATATTTCTCGCAGAGCACACAGACACCTATATCTGTGACATCTGCCTGCAAAACACATCTGTTGTGAGGTGCAGAGATTGTTTGCCAAGACAGTTCCTGTGCAGTTCCTGCGATACACAGATACATCAGCACATCCTCCATAACCGAGAAGCCATGTTTGAGGGATTCTATCAACCCTTAGCCCCAAACATGATCATTCAACTTCAAAATGATGGGTCACACCAGATAAAGCATGAAGGTTTTAAATTCTTTTAAATAGTTGTGCAATGTGTTTGCCATCTGTTTTTTCAGCTCTGATTAATTTTGTTGCCATTAATTTTTTTCTTCTGTGTTTTAGTTCGACTGTTGCCGGTTCGTCTACCTCAACAGTGTACCTGTTCTCCCAGTCAGCTAAAGCTGACCTGTGGCAAAGAGGTCATCCTTGTTGGAATTAATGGTAAGTACTTGGTTCAGTTCAATTAAATGCAAACGACTGAATTCATGCTGCTTACACAGCTCTTTTTGATTTCAGGACGGTACCAACTAAATTTGCCAACATTGAGCTGTTCTCAGTGCATGAAAAGCTGGACCACTGGACTTGATGAACTAGTACAATGTGGATATTGGCCTGCTACCATCAACCACCAGACCATCTTCCATGTAGACCTGTTCCAGTCTTTCCAGGATCTGAAGCAGCTGGCTCCTGGGCTTTCTCGTCAAGCATTTATTGGAATGCTTGATGAAAGAACAAAGTATTTTGGCAGAGTAAGCGTGCATCATATTTCTTTGTTGTAGATCAGGGCCAGTCTTATCCACAAAGGGTCACTGTGGCTGCAGATGGTCTTTCCAATCAAGCAGAACCTATTTCTATTTGTTTAAAGGTGCTGTAGAATACATTTATCTATTTTACATTATTCTCTAATTTGTACATAGAAGGTATGCGACCTTGGTTGGGGTGAAAAATGCCCACATGAGGTTTTTACATGCCCATTTACAGGTTAAAATGTGTTGGTGGTTCTTGTTATATTTTGAGGTAAGGAACTCTGGACCTGGATGCCCTGATAGTTTTGCACAGTTTGGTAATTTTATTCCTGCTCAAGCACCCCTGGTTTAACTCATCAGCTAATTACTTTACTGTGCTGTACTCTGGCCGTCAGTGTGGTGTATAATGTGTGGTACACAATGTGTTGAAGTATTTTTTAATTACATGTAATGAAGAAATGTATGTGTACAATTAGTTCATCACCTTTGTGTTTTTTCTGTTATTTTGCAAGACCGGAAAAATATGTGGTGACACATTCCAGCGGTCATTTCTGGAGTGGTGCTACGCGCAGCATGAGGTGGACAAACTGTTGGAAGTTGAGCCCTTCCGGTGTACAGCATGTTCACCACAAATGCATGCTGTATCAGTGGATGGAAATAGAAAATTATACCGATTTAAGAATGCATCAGGGTATGAAGTTGTGTTCAGAATACTTCTTTTTTCAAACAGAACACATGTTGTTTCAAAAGCTGTTCATGTTTGTAGCATTACAGAAATCTAGCTTTTTCTATTGTGCAGAAGTGCCACAAAGGGACTTTTTGATGGCACCTTCCTGGCCAGAGATGAGGAGGTGTCAAGTTTTGTTGCTCAAATCCAGCAGGCAACCAAACATGTAAATGTACACTAATGTTTTTTTTTTTTTAAGAATTTATATTTTGTGTTCATTGATCTGTTTAAATTAATTACTTATTTGTGTAACACATTCGTTTTTCTTTTCTAATCCTTGCATTTTTGTGCTGTTTTATTTAATTATAGACTCCTGGGAAAGGAATGTGCGGATCATCACAATGGACAGCTGCAAAAGAGCATTCTGGGAAATCTGCCTCAAAAATTGATGAGGAGGGGCTGGAAATCGCTGTGTGCCGGCATGGGGTGCTTTTGAGAGCACTGAATATGTTCAGAGGGGAGATTTATGCTTACCCTCTGTATCTGCAGAAGGAACTGTCCCCCTCAAATGTTTCCTTTTTCTGTTCAGATGTGGCATGCAAGTATTATCCGTATTTGGAAAAGGTCTCCAATAAGTGCTCTGAACTGCAGGGACTATTGGAGATGCATCCACTTCTTTCAGTGATGCATGCCAAAGCACACTCCTGGACATGTGAGGTAAGCAAAGGTTGTATAAAATCTCAACAGCTATGTGAAAACTGTTGGCTAAACAAACCAAAATATGAATTTTAAATCAATTTGAAAACTATTCCCAAGATTTCTCAAAAACTGTGTTACAGTTGAAATGGGGTGGACGCAATCAAGAAGGCGCTGGCAATACCATTGGTGAGGAAGTGGAGCAGGTAAAGATAATTTAAAGCACTATGTAGCTGTTGAAGTGTAGAGGTTGTAATGAGACTTGATAGTTCGAGCATGATAATGAAAAATTACTGACATTTATATCTATGTTAGGTAAATAGCTTCCTGTCCAGGGCTGCTATCTCCACAAAATACATGTCTAAAGGTGGTAAGTATTTTTTGGTATACAATAAACCCATCACATGTATTTGTGATACACAGCCATTGAAATTACAATGAAGTTAAATGTTTCAAACTTTTTGTTTACAGGAAGAACAGACATGCTCACAGTTCTGGCAATGGGGTGGAACAAAAAGAAAATGAGTAACATGGACAAAATATTGGCCCAAAGATATGCTAAGGTACCCCATTTAACTGACTGGAACTGTTCTTAACGCTTTTAAAATGTTACTGAATACTGAAAAATGTTTGGTGATATGATTTGGTAATATTAAAGGCCGTCCAGAGAGTGGCAGATGATAAGCTTAAGCTGGAGGAGCTCAAAGCTGAGTTAAGGATTGATGATGCTGTTATCCAACAGTGGGTCACTGAGGTGCAACACTGGCCTGAAGGTAATATACTGAAGTAAATATTGATCTTGTGTCCTTATTCAGTAATATTTTATTCTAAAGTCACTTTTTCCTAATAGCAAATTCTAGTTTGGAGGGTGAAGCCTCAAGGGAGGTCATTCTGAAGAAGAAAATTGAAGGACTGTACCTTAGTGTCATGCAGAGGAAACATCGCCTTTACCGTCAGACAGGTATGATTCCTCATTATTTAGCAATTTTTCTTTCAGCCAACTGATTGTTTCTTTCTTTTGTAATGTACTAAACATAACATCATGTAAATTATGTAAATATTGTTGTGCATGTTATTCAGGTCTTTATATTCAATTCAGGTCAACTTTATTGTCATTATGCCTATATAGGATTGTACAGTACAACAAAATACTGTCAGCCTATTTCTCCAGTGAAGTGAAAGTGAATAGTGATATTGATTAAGTAAACTTTGAATAAGTAGACTGATATTTTCTTCCGCAGACAGCAACAAGAGACGACATAAGATGCGCCAGAAAATTGCAGAGGAAAAGGCAGCTTTATCTTCTGCTATTGAAGAGCTACGTGAACAGACGGACATCATTCTGCCTGCTGTTGATGAGCTTCTCTTGACTGAAAATTTTGTGTGGTCCTGGACTTATCTTGGACCCAGTAAGAACATGTACAATACAGAGCTCAAATGTAGCTTTTGCATACTAAATACATCCTAAATAACTGCTTGTGTTGCTTAATAGGTAGAGCCAGCACTTGCCAGACCTGCCAACCTTTACGCATTTTGCGTAGCAGATACGCATTTAGACATCAAACTACGCTGCTACGATTTGTCACTTCAAAATACGAGAAAAGCCATCGATGGCTTTGAGTTCAACTGTCTGTGCATTTGCGCACTGGGCAGGTTGTCTATGGGTGTAACTGCATTGGGCAGCAACCAGTTGGGAAGACTTTGACCAATCATAGTGGTAGTTTTAAACTCTTCAAACAGGCTACAAGCGGAGAGCCGTCAAAACGAAAGTAACGAATTTAGTTTTCATCCCTCTCAGTCCATCTTCATACTGTGACTGGTTTTAAAGGGAGGACTGTACTAAACAGTTTCAGAGGTAACTGGCAGGATATGGGAATTGTGAATTGTCAATGTCAAAACTAGGCTACTCAAAAACAAGATGCAAAATATAAACTTTTTTTTTTTTTAAGTTTTAGCATTTCGCTTGTGTAAATATCCCCCTGCGAGCGTGAATGTGAAACTCGTGAGCACAGCAAGAAGTCCTGCGTGCGTGTTTATCATCATGTTGCGCTCAAACCGCCTTTTTCATTCTCGATTGTCTTCGCACGCCATGTGTCACCTTCGACTGCTTTCTGTGCTCGAGTGAAATGTTTGTGAAATGTTCGAGTATTGGATTGAGATGTTTTTGTTTTTTATGCATGCATTCACTGATACCTGTTGCCCGAGTGCAAATGTACCTGACCTTGTGCCGTGCCTTGCTGTGATGTGCTGTGCCACCCCACTGCAAGAAGTTGCTACTCAAAAAGAATTCCCAGGTTGGCAGGTCTGACTTGCTGTAAGCTTAAATATTTCTATTTCTTTCTATGAACAGCTGATCTCAGAACAAAGAAGGCCATCTTTGACCAGGTGATGGTGATCAGGAGAATGCAAGAGGAGGAGCAAATTGTAGTTCAGGAGATGAGGAGGCACTTGAACTCCCTCATAGGTGTTGCTGGGAGTCTAAAAACCTTACTGCTGGACCAAAGTAAGTTTTTCATCATTGCAGTTAATAGCATTTTTGCAGTATGTAGTCAAGAGTATGCAACTTGATTGAAGGACTATTTGTGCTTCAGCAAAACCTGGTGTGGGGGGCATTGTTAATCTGCTTTTTCATCCAATTCTTAGGCAATGGCGCACACTGTGGATATCACAGCATGTTGAGGAGGAGATTGAGTGTTGTGAATGCCCAAGTACATCACACAAAAGCATCATTCAGCTTGGCTCTTCATGGAGAAATGACATCCCAAGATATGCTGTCTGAGGACAGGGAGGAACAAGTGTCAGATGTGGAGGACACATCTGATGATGACAATGACATTGATTCTTCATAAGTACATTGAGATTATTAAATACCCATGTCTAGTTCTTTGGGCTTCAAAACAGCTTATGGTGCATGATGTGGTGCATTATCACCACATCATTTACAGGTAGTTCTCGACTTACGTCCATTCGACTTTACGACCGTTTTATGAAAGGTGAGCTACGAATTTAAGAATTAAGAATTTAACTTATAATTCGTGCTTAGTTCTTTTTCTCAAATGAAAAGCGAATCAACAGCCGAATTACAACCGAGACTTGCCTAAATAGTAGCGGCCGTTGGCGTAGTGCACTACTTAGGCTTGCTTTCTAGTGTTGTAGTACGCGGTTTGAGATTCAGCTAAAGAGCGCACAATGGAAGAGAAGAGTATTTTGATTGACACTGGAAAAAAACAATCACGATCGGCACTCGGAATAACAAGGGGTTGACCATCATCCCGGAAGATATGTTATGTTCTGAATTGCAATTAGTGTTTTACTTTAAATTAACTGTAAAAAAAAAAGAAAGTGTATTAATAGACGCTTCAAATGACATAAAATGAACAAAGAAAAGTATGACATATAACAATAATAAGGAAAATGATGATAAAATATGATTTAAAGATTTTCATAACATCATTACACAGTACTGTACATATAGCCTACTCGAGTTACGTCCAATCAGCTTTACAACGGGTTTGTTGGAACCAGTCGTCGTCGTAAGTCGAGAACTACCTGTAATTGCTTTGGCCAATTCTGTGTTGGGTGGAGAAGACATCTCTGGGAGTGAAAAACACTTTTTATTATTAAATTTTATAATCTGTTCTTTTGATCACAAAAATTACAAAGGACACCTACTCATTCACGTCTTATTCGAGCTGTGCTGAATTACTATATATGTATCACAGGCCTGAGAATAGCCTGAATTAATTTCATTGTTATATCTGTGTGTATGTGTGTAATTATATAATTGAGGAGGCAGTTTTTGCACAGGAGACAAGACCCCTGAAGCTTGTATATAGTCTTCATTGTGCATATACAGTTAAATTTGCATACTATCATGAAACGCGCTGTACACTTTCCAGTGCACATAATGGATACTGCTGAATTGGTATTATTCTGTGCATTTATCCTTAGTCTAATGTTAATATGGACAATTGTCAAGAAAAAAAATGCTTTACATTGTGAATAAATGGTACTGTATCTGAATCTTTATGGTAGAGAACTTTGTCTTTTTTTATTCACCATGAAAATGCACTATACATTACATTAATCTTCAAGTTATATTAATGGGCAAACATGCTGTGCAGGAAAAGTAGGTCACCAACACAGATGGAAAATTGTGCAAACACCGTTACATAGATAATCATGACGAGACCTGTGCTGTGTATTTTTGGATCCGATAGGATTTATAGTTTTTAATAAATTTAAGTTTAAATATTTTAAAATCCCCATAGGAATGAATGGGGCAGTTTTTTAAACCGATGATGCAGCAGTAGGCCACTCAGTCTCACAGACACGCAGGGTCCCTCTCCCTCACACTCATGACACTTCTGCTAAATACACATATACACTAACATGCATGCACACACATACCCACATAGTTAGGACTCTATAGCAACCACTTGGTAACACCCTAGCAGCCACCTGGGATACCCTAGCAACTACCTAGTAATACCCTAGCAACAACATAGTAAAACTCTAGTAACCACCTGGAATGTCATAGCAACTGCCAGGTAACACCCTAGCAACTACTTAGCAACACCCTAGCAATGACATAGTAACTCCCTAGCAACTGCCTGGAATATCATGCAACAGAGGACATAGGTATTTTTTACATGCTTCAGCACTCGGCAGCCCCACTGTGTGTTTGCACGGTGTCACGGGGGGTCGGCGTCCCAGCTCTGGGGACACGACTACTCCCTCCATTCCTGCCTCCACCTCTAGGGGAGCACACTTTACACCATCCCTACCCAATTCCCAATCACCTGAGTATTAATCCAAAACACCTAGTCCTCGTTGGGTTTGGTGTCTTGTCTCCCTTATTTCCACAGGTTTCACCAGTCCAGCGCTGCGCATTGCAAAGCCTGCATATGAATGCAGCGCTGTGCCTGGTGACCTTGTGCCTGTGCAACTCCAAACTGCCACTAGAAGCAATAACATAAGAACTGGGAAGAAGGGAACATTTTTTGGTATCAGACTCCCAGTATCTCTGCCTAGGTTGTTCTGCATGATAGAAGAGTCATATATACAGTTCTTAATGCCATTTGACCCCTGGAGGTCCAGCAACACCCCCAGGAATAACAAAAATTTGCACACTTTAAAAAACTCTAATTCAGCAACTAATTCACATATAAATGTGAAATTTCATACATTGATTATTTATATAAGAAATAAAGTAGGAGGCACCTTTCAAGCTTATATGAAAATATCAAGTTTATAAAAAAATGTTTTATCATGCTGATGAATTATGTCACATATTGAATTATGTGACATGATTTATGACCCTAAAAATGTAAATAAAAACAGAATGCTCAACAGTTTCTGCCTCGGGGACGCATTGCATAGGACCCCCACATGAACATATTGCAAGCACGGACACCTAGATCAAAGGGCAGACACGTGGCAAACCTTTCAAGGTGCCCTTATGGGCTATACTATATAGAGCACTATAGGGGCAAAATCAGGCATATAACATGCTTCTGTGGCCCAACGCATGAATGCAGTCACATGCTGCTGCATGGACGCATTGTAAAGTCCCCCTAGATGAACATACTGCAAGCACGGACCCCTAGGTCAAAGGGCGGAGACAGGGCCAGACAGGGCCAACCGCTGAGCGCAGCTGAACCAAAATTTAGATACATCATATTAGATACATACATACATATATTACATCATATATCATAATGTAATATGGATTTGGGTGGTGCGGGCCAATGGATGGAGGTAGCTGCACCCCCTCATAGAGTGTTACTCTTCACTATATATACATGGTTAGTCCATTGTTACAAGCACCTAGCAACAAGGGCCTGCCCACATGAACATTCTTTGTGAGTGGGATGCAAATTCACATCTATATGAACTGTGTCAAATAATGTCAATTGGGATGCAAATTCACACCTATTTGAACTATGTCATATAGATGTGAAGTAGGATCAAGAAATGGGATGCTAGTTTATTTTAAGAAATGAGCTTAAAACTCACAAACTAAGCATTAATTAACATAGTACATGTTTCACTGAAGCCATATATGTCTTCAGAGTTGTAAAATTCTACTGTACAAAACCCACCTATTTTGGTGACTTGAGTAGATTGGAATTGGGATTATGAGATCTCTGCTTTGGAGTGACCTACATTGAAAATAAGACCAGCACAGTCCAAGTTTGGGTCTCCCTAAGTCAGAGTGTGAGTTTGAAGAGGATTGGAGAAAGTCAAAATTTTGGTCCAAAAAAACCCTTTGGACCAAATTTTTGACTTTCTCCAATCCTCTTCAAACTCACACCCTGAATTACAAGGGCACAGGTATATACATGAATGGTTTGGGGTGTCCTTTGTCCTATTTTTCCTTTCACAATGCATCAAATGTCATTTGTCGTTGCCAAACTGTGCACAATGCCAAATGCCATATGCACTTATCCACTTAGCCCTCTACCACATACCACCATGCATGCTGGCCTTTTGTGTTCCGATGACAAACCAGATGGTCCCTCTCCTCCTCTAGCCCGGATGATGATCCATGTCCATGATTTCCTTATTTACTTCTGAAACTCTGGGATGCTCTTTTATATCCAATCGTGTTACTGATCTGTTTTTATCATTACACAACTTTATCGTTTATGTTGAAGTACACAGCCAGTGTAGAACAGGGCCATGTCTATAAACCTGTGCAATACACTTCATGGTACAAAAATAACCCAACCATTAATTTTAAAGTATAATGATGTTTTAGAATAAGTGAAAATCATTACAAATCTAATGTTGGTGTAAGCATGTGACTGACTAATCAATAAAATAAGTGATAATGACCCAACAATGCCCCAGAGCTTTCTGCAGGTAATTGTATGACCAAAAGTTTTGATTGTTACTTTTGGCAAAACAGACAATATAGTGTATCACTGAAATTGCGAACATGACTGATTCTGAGAATGTGGTGCTACAAGTTAAGAACAATTAGAAATACAACATGAAGTTTTACAATATTATATCAATTTTAAGTGATATGTAGGTAAAGAAAAGGTGTGTGGGGTAAACACTTTAATTCCACATACAAGTATTGTTTTAAGATGTTGCACAATATCTTTATTGAACAATAATAACCTTATGAATGACAAGGGTAATGATGAATAAATAACACATCACCTAGAAATAGTTATGCTAAACATCAAAATTCCAAAATGAATAATTTAGAGTATTATTTCAAATCATTACTACGGGAATATCTCGTTGAAAGGCTCCCATGTGTCTTTCCACTTGATGCCACTGCAAAAAAAGAAAACAAACTTTAAGGCATCACATTACGTAAAATACATTCTTATAAATCGGAGTGTGAATAGAAATGAGCCTTGTAATCCTCTCTATCCTCCGCAGTGACTTGCTTATGTAAGTACATAAACTTTCACATTTTAATTTCAGAATTAAATCACAAATGACAAAGTTCACATACCACCCAGAACACTGCTGCCAACGGACTTTGACCTCTTTTGTGCCCTATGATGAAATATAAATTATTCATTACACTCCACAGTCCAATTACAGTGTTACTGACCTGGTCTCGCTACAAATACACCACAACATCTTCTAAGACATTATGCTGAATCGACACACAATACCACAGTGGTTTCATTCAGTCTAGGACTTGGCTACAAATATTGTCATCTCAAAGACAGAACAATAAACAGCATCAGTTTCAAGATAATACTCATCATAAAATCACAAGATTTATACACCTCAAAGTAAAAAACATTATGACCACTCACAGATGAAGCAAACACCGATATTATGACAGTGACGCATGTCAAGGTTTGTGATACATTACAACTGAACAGTTGCTTCTCATAGTCAGCATGTTGGTTCTAGGGAGAAATCGGCAAGATTGAAGACCTGAGTGACCAAATCATCAGAAGCCTGGGCATCTGGAGCATCTCAGAAATGGCAAATCACAAACCTGCAAGAAGGTGTTGGGTGCTCAAAGCTCATTGATGAGACAATGAAGGCTATATTGTCTGGGCTACTGGGTCACAAATAATAATAAAAAAAAAAAAACATTTAATACTAGCTACACAATGTATTGCACCTTGCTGCAAATTTACCCCTGTGGGATAATAAAAGGCTATCTTATCTTATATGTGGCTGTTTAGCTGTAGCTAAAGTCCTGTCAGAGTGTCCAGGCTTGTCCCATGCGCCCACAATGCGTCATGAGAATCATACCTTGGAACAATGAAAGAAGGTTGTCTGAGGGTTGCTCAATTTGACACATTCCACCTCCCTAAACATTGTTATGGGTCAGGTACAGGTTCCCTGATGGCAGTGATATCTTTCAGGATGACTCCTAATAATGCATCCTGCCACACTGCACACCGTTTGGGAACGTTTTGAGGAACATGCAAAAGAGTTCCCTGACCTCCAGATCTTAAGCAGATTAAGCATCTGTGCTTAATCATTTGTGACATCACATTAAGCATTTGTGATGTACTGCAACAGCAGGTCCTATCCAGCAGCTCTACTTTGCAACTTACAGGATGCAAAGGATTTGCAGTTAATGTCTGGGTACCGTATACCACGGAGCACCTTCAGAGGCCTTGCCTCAGCATGTTGGAGCTACTGTGGTGGCATGCGGCATATGGTCAACAGCATATAAGGCATGTGGTCATAATATTTTACCTCATCAGGGTGTTTGGTGTACCAGACATTCAGAGAACACCTGTAGCTTTAAACATGTTTATACCAGGGTAGAACTGAGTCTTAAGTCAGAGCTGAATTACTTTTAATGTGTTCTTGGATTGGATACGTAGATGATTTGTGACGATGAGACATTCATTTTGGAATATAGCCTATATTTTTTCCCACTGTGCATGTGTTTATCCTAACACATCATAAAAATAGGACCCTTTATCTCAGTTTGCATTCAAAAGATGAATTTCCTTCAGGATCTGCAATTTCCTTCAGGATTAATAAAGTGTTATCTTATCTTATCTTATACACTGAAACAATGATCACTCACCTCTTTTGATACCCTCTGTGATAAAATTTTTTGGACTGGGTAGGTGTCAGCCATAGTGTGGACAGGGCATTCTAAAGTACAAACAGTACAAATTTCATTATGACCAGCTTTGTTAATGTATGTAGTCATATATTTAGATTAATTAAAGCAATGTCCTATAATGCAGTGGTTCTAGTACTCAGGGCCAACCTTTTGCTGTAAACCTACCAGATATCCAGTGTTTGTAATGTACAGGTGCATCTCAATAAATTAGAATTTCATCATAAAGTTGATTTATTTCAGTAATTCAATTCAAAAAGTGTAAGCCATATATTGTATAGATAGACAAACGTAGTGATCTATTTCAGGCGTTTATTTCTTTTAATGTTGATGTTCATGGCTTACAGTCAATGAAAACCCAAACGTTATTATCTCAGAAAATTAAGGTTTTCTAAGCCTTTAAAGCGGTCCCTTAGTCTGGTTCAATAGGCTACACTAGCATGGGAAAGACTGCTGACTTGACAGATGTCCAGAAGGCAGTCGTTGACACCCTCCACAAGGATGGGTAAGCCACAAAAGGTCATTGCTAAAGAAGCTGGCAGTTCACAGACAAAAAGGACTGGACTGCTGCTCAGTGGTCCAAGGTCTTGTTTTCAGCTAAAAGTAAATGTTGCATTTCATTTGGAAATCAAGGTCCCAGAGTCTGGAGGAAGAGTGTAGAGGCATACAATCCAAGCTGCTTGAGGTCTAGTGTGAAGTTTCCACAATCAGTGATGGTTTGGGCAGCCATCAAAGCAACCTGGTCTTCCATAACACTTCAGCAGTGCCACAGACTGATCGCCTCCATGACACGCCGCACTGATGCAGTAATTCATGCAAAAAGAGCCCTGACCAAGTGTTGAGTGCATATACTGTACATACTTTTCAGTAGTCATTTCTGTATTAAAAATCTTTTTAAAAATTGGTCTTATATAATATTCTAATTTTTTAAGGTAATGACTTTTGGGTTTTCATTGACTGTAAGCCAGAATTACCAACATTAAAAGAAAAACACTTGAAATAGATCACTATGTTTGTCATGTATCTATACAATATATAAGTTTCACTTTTTGAACTGAATTACTGAAATAAATGAACTTTTTGATGAAATTATAATTTTTGAGCTGCATGCACCAGTATTTGGTACTATGCAAATGTTTCAGGCACCTGAGAAAATATTTCTGAAATATTACATTCTTCTTAATATAATCAAATAAACTAGTCTAGGTAAAAATAATTACAATTTCAGTTATACATCAATTCAATTAAATAGATGAACCCAATAGAACCCCAGATTGTGAGAATATGATTTTACCACTTGGGTTGATCTTTATTCTTCTTTTCTTGCAGGGAAAAGTACGATTAAATGTCGAGCTGGACACTAGATGAAAGAAAACATATTAGTAGTTAGAGCTGTGACATCGAAATTTTCGCTGCAGCACAAGCTGGCTGAGTTGTGACATCAATGCATTCTGGCTGAGTGAAGACATCAACACAACTCTTATTTAGAAGTAAACAGGCAAACTATATAACTATGCATCTATATAACTACACATAAAATTAGTCTAAATAGTAGTGTTAAATATTTTTTTTACATGTATTGTTACCCTGCATTTTATTTCTGCTTCATATGAGTTCAAAACAAGTAGGCCATATAAACACATTTCATCTCAGTGTTCTATTCATGTCTCAAATAAACCACATGGTCACCCATGTGGTTCCAACCTGGAGAAACTACTGTCTCACTTGCACTGTCATTGTTGTTCAGTTGCTACATAGAAAACAATGCAAAACAACCAAGGTATTATAAAGTTTAAGGAGGGAAGACTACAAGTCTGAACCTGCTGGTTCCTTCAGTGAATGTTAAGGAATCTAATACTTATTTTCATTCGCAGTTCAATAAGAGTGATCTGAAACAATGACAAATATAACAACATTATTTCTTCATCAGAATTATTATTTGAATATACATATACATTACAGATACATACATAAAATTATGATTACACAAATACGAATCTAATAAAGGTTAGATTTGTTTCCAATGATACAATAGTTTTATTAACTGTACCGATGTGGGTGCTAATTGTTTGACGATTTGACAAACGTTTCATTCATCTACTTTACTAGTTTATGGGATATTTAAACACGGCTAGGTCTGCATTGCGGGTGTCAGTTGCTTAATAGGCAAATGATGGGCATGGGTGCCATTGTTCAACAACTAAACAGACTATCAAGTTTTCATGGTAAACAAGAGGCTAGCTGTTTTTGCTAACTCTCTGCTGAAAGTGAAAATGTAATCTTAGATTGTTTTGTCTGTCGTATTATTGCATAATGACTGATTACAGTTCAATGCAATAACCTTAAAAAGTATAGTGAAGCTAATAATTTACCATTTGGTGTTACTTCTTGTGTTCTTTTCTTGCAGGGGTACTTGTCTGTGGAATTCCCATTTCCAGATGTAACAGGGGAGAGAATTGGATTGAGTTCATCTAAAGAGCTGCTGCGGGGCTCAGGAGGAGCTGAAAAGCTGGGGCTAGCCTCAGGACCATCTGAAGAGAAGGGGCTGGTCTCAGGAGCATCTGAACAGATGGGGCTGGTCTCAGGATCATCTGAAGAGCCGGGGTTGACTTCCAGATTAAGAACCACTAAGTTGAGGAAAATATTTTATTAACTACAGTTCCACAGAATGCATGACCGATAATACAAACCTCTCGTGTTTCATTCATGGTGCCAAGTACATCGCCAATATATTTTACAAGTTTACAGTA
Source organism: Pygocentrus nattereri (assembly GCF_015220715.1). Taxonomy (NCBI): domain Eukaryota; kingdom Metazoa; phylum Chordata; class Actinopteri; order Characiformes; family Serrasalmidae; genus Pygocentrus; species Pygocentrus nattereri. The sequence goes on from NC_051220.1 coordinate 25,904,844, forward strand.
ATTGACCGTTGTGTAGATTGTGCTGCACAATTTATCAGCAAACCTCTTCTATTTCCATTAACAGAAAGGGAACAATACTGGACCAACAAAGATAAAAAATTAATTGTGTCGGCCTATTGCCCATATAGTAAGTGCGTAAGATAAAAAGTCCAGTTAATGTAGCCTTCACGAACATCTATGTTCTAACTCAGTTACTTTATAGAAACCTTAATAAATTATGTTATATGAGTGAGAAATAGAATTCTGGACCCGCAAACACATTCAGTGAATGTTAAGCATTATTTTTTGGTACTTGCTTTCACTCTCAGAAGGACTGATTTTAGTTAAGAGACATACATGAATGATGCATTTTGACCAGAATAATCACTGGATTATAAAGGTGGTTGCATCTATGCCAAGGGGCAATAAACTTTTCTAGCAGCTTGGGATCACCTTACAAATGAACATTTTTATTGTTTATTGCTTAAATTTGTGACTAATCTGTATGTATCTATAAACAATGTATAAATGACTGTGTAAATACACAAATATAAAACACATTTATGAGCGTAGTGATACACCATTAACAGTTCAATGTAATAAACTGAAAGAGTAATAATAGTGAATATTACCATCTGACAGGAACTTTTGTGTTCTTTGCTTGCAAGGGTCTCACCTGTGGAATTTTCCTTTTCAGATGTAACAGGAGTAAGAATTAAGGTGTATGTAGGTTCAGTATGAAGGGGAGCAACTGAAGAGCTGGGGTTCTCTGTAGGACCATCTGAACAGCTGAAGTTGGTCTCAGGAGCATGTGAAAAGCTGGTGTTGGTCTCAGGAGTATGGGCAGAGCTGGTGTTGGTCTCAGGAGCATTTGAAGAGTTGGGGTTGGCTTCTGGATTAAGAGCCACTACGTGAAGAAAAACATTACTATAATGTTATTATAATACCACACTATTATAATGTAATGTTATAGTAATTACAGTCCTTTGAAGGACATATTAACATTCATTCCTCCTGATTTGATAAGCAGATATGAGAGACACAGAAAATGAATGAGTGAAATACTCAATGCACTTAATTTCAACATGCCTTTTAGAAGACCTTCATACAGCAAACGAATTGTAGAAATTGATGTCCTCTCCATTTCTGAAGAAAACTGCTGAGGATAAAAAACATCTGCCCTAAAATTTGTGGCCTGCCTCGTCTTCCTCCTCCCAAGAAGAAGAAGGGGGTAATAACCCAACATGTGAAACTTGTGGAGCTGTAAGTTAACAATAAGTACATATTAGTAGTATTACAAAACCCATGTATGTAAACAGTCCATGTGATTAGTTATTATTAGTTAACTTACTAGAAGATTGGTGGAATTTATCAGCTTTGAGGTGTTTCTTCCATTCAACATTTTTTGGGCCCATTCCTTTGATGCTTTGTCTTTGGCCTGCTGCAATTTCACTTTCTGGGGCTGAGAAGCCCCACACAGCTTGCAGTGTTTACAGCCAACATTTATTTGTGCCTTGCATGACTGGCAGGTCTTTTGGGTTGAACCTGGCATGGTATCCAGTCAGCCAGACAGACAGATGAACAGCCAGAAAGAAAGCCAAAAAGGTAGAACGACAGAGAGGTAGGTAGGTAAGTAGATAGAGAGATAGACAGATAGATATATAGATAGACAAACAGATAGGTAGATAGACAAATTGATTATCTATAATCAGATTATAAACGGATGTATGGATAGACAGACAGACGAGTGGCTCTTAAAAGTGTCGTTGGGTCGCTATAAAGGATAGAGAGATAGATGGATGTGAGGAGGGATCTGAAAGGTCTGTGAAAAGAAAAAAATAGATGTCAAAACATTTAATGTTACCATATAATTTTTCGGAGCATATTGCAGATACTGTCAGTAATAAAAGTAATTAGGCCTCTCCAACTAGATTTGGTAGAGCACAGTGTGTGAAATGTTTAAAAAAATATCATTGTGCGTTTATACTCTGAAAATATTTTAACTCATTTATTAAATACTACCACGTATCATGAAAACTTCTTACTCATGTTTTCACAATTCACATATCAACCAGCTCTAGCTGTAATGTCATTTCTATATCATTCATTAATGGACATACAGTTTGAGTAATGTTAGTGTAGACCTGTGGATTATTTAGGTATACATATTAGGCACATGCTCTAATTAGGCCAGCTCTAATGCTAGCTAGCAAAGAACATTTTCACCTGTTAAACACCGACACGCATTCTTAGCATGTCAAAAGTAAACTACTACATGGTGCACAGGGCAACATAACTTTATAGAAATTGCGATACTTACAAAAGGAAGAGTGATTAAAATCTCAAGTTTATTAAAGGCATGCTAGCTAATCTAAGCTAGTTTACTAGTTTAGCTAGCAGCATGACCAGACTGTGCACATTTGTCTTATACTCTTGGGATGTTAAACCGAGCTCCTACTTAATATTGCATTTTATTTAAGTTTATATTAATGAAAAAAAACTGTTAATGTATTCAGAATTGCATGTGTCTGTTATTAAAACGAAGTCAAGTTAAGCACCGGACTGCTTACACACTCACCGTGTGGAGGGAAAAGCGAGCTGTGGTTCCGGGGCCAGAGGATCGGGCGGAAGTGCACACAGTCCGAAAGATGGGGGGCGCTCACTTTCACTTCAATGCATTAGCTTTCATAAATGAGGCTGTATGAAATGTAGTGCCCTAACTTAGACCCTCCCTTAAACGATCTTTGCTTCAAAACCTTGATATCGATGGTCGCAATCGCGCTCAAATTGGATAGCAACCTTACCAATGCAACCAGAACTTCACAGTAAGAGTCTTTGTCTGAGCACATTCTTGTTAACTAAATACATACATATATTGGGATGTTTCCATACGTGGTCTATTATGAATGAATTCCTGTTACAAGTGAGGTTAACTAAAACGAACAAGAATGACTAAAAGTAAATTCCTTTGTTAAATTGGCAACCTCGCACATCACTTCTGAAGATGTAAAATCCATCATTATTTGAGCTTGGATACTAATCAGTTCATTTAGGCATATCAGAACCTGAGAAGAACCAGAAACAGAGAATAAAAGAAGGAATACGTTTAGGTGAAAATTACGTTTGTCTCCACACATCAGAAAAAAGTAGCCAAAAACAAACCGAACAAACCCTAAACTATGAAACTATTAAACTCTCATAGTTTATTAATTAATAACAGAATTATGAATAATATATTAATTACTAATATTAATACTATTATTATTATTAATTAATAATAACGTGTGTGCTCATTGGTGTGTATCTCCGTCCCTTACTCTGTGGCAGGCCTGAACATACTGTGCTCCAGTGTATAGCACGCTTATATTTACCTCAGACATCATTGCTCAGGAAGGGTTTTAATAAAGCGATTATGTTGGTCTTTTTAGTGAAGAATTCTGACCGAATCCCACTGTATTCTAGGCATTCGCTCAGTAAGTGCATCTCTCTCTATGTCTCTCTCTCTCTCAACTCGTAAAACGTCAAATGTCTCATCTTTTTTTAGCGTTTGCGTTAATATACTGTACAGAGTAGATACTACGATCAGTTTGGACACCTAAATATAGCCTAGGGATCGATTTGTCGGGAATCGGCGAGTATTTACATGTATTTGATAGCGGCGTAACATTTGTACGCAGCTCTCTGCGTACGCATGAGTACGCATCCCAGTGTTTAGTTTTGCGTACGATTTCATACGCATAGGGAGTGAGACCGGGTTGGTTGTTGAGCGTCCCCTTCCAAAACCATGGCCATCAAAATAGAATTGGGCCCTCTTTTGGGGCAGTAACAGCCTCCATACTTCTAAGAAGGCTTTCCACACAATATTGGAGTGTGTCTGTTTAAATGTGTGCCAATTTAGCCAAAAGAGCATTTGTGAGGTCAGACACTGATGTTGGGAAAAAAGGCCTGGCTTGCAATTGACAATTCAGTTCATCTCCAAGGTGTTCAATGCTGTTGAGTCAGGGATCTGCACAGGCCACTGAGGTTCCTCCTCACCAAACTTTTTAATCCATGTTTTTATGGAACTCGCTTTGTGCACTGGGACACAGTCTTGCTGGAACTTTGCTGCCACAAAGTTGAAATCACATGACTGCCTAAAATATTTTTGTATGTTGTAGCATTAACTTCAACTTTCACTGAAACAAAGGGACCAAGTCCTAACTGTGAAAAATATCAGCAGACTGTTATTCCTCCTCCACCAAATTTTACTGTTAGTACTAGATAAGTAGATAGCATTTTCCTGGCATCTGCCAAACCCAGATTCATCCATCAGACTACACAATAGTGAAGCGTGATTCATCATTCCAGAGAACATATTTCCACTGCTTCAGAGTCTAGTCATGGTGCGCTTTACACCACTCCAGTCAATGCTTGGCATTGTGCATAGACCACACAAGGTGTTGTTGCTCCTAGATGCTTCCATTTCACAATAATAGCACTCACAGTTGACCAGGGCAGATCTAGTGGGGCAAACATTTCACAAACTCACTTGTGGCAAAGATGGTGTCCTATGACAGTGCCACATTTAAAGTCGCTGAGCTCTAAAATACAACACATTTTACTGCCGGTGTTTGTCTATGGAGATTGCATAGCTGTCTGCATTGTTTCCATACAGCTATTAATTAATGTGGCTGAAAAGCCTGAATTCAATGATTCATCCAAACACTTTTGTGTATATATATATATACACATTCATCAATTCATCAATTAGTTATTACAGCCCTATATTAAGTTATATTAAAATCTTAACTAAATATAATATTACACTTTCAGTGTTTAGTTTGTCTACATGTTGCCTTCATTACAGCTTTTATTCTTTTTGGGAGATTTGATTTCAGTTTTTCAAAGAAATCTTCAGATGCAAAAAATCAGTCTTAGAAGGTGGATATCTTTTTTTCTTCTCATGAGCCACATAATCCCAAACACTCTGGGCTGGACCGTACATTCATCTCAGAACACCAGCAGGTTATTTGTTTGATTTTCAAAGGTTCATCTTTTTTGTCTATTTCTTTTTCTTAATAATGGTTTCCTGACAGCTACACATCCTTTCAGACTCATACTGTTGAGTCGTGTTCTCACAGTGGAAGGATGGACAGAAACACCTGTGGATTTTCTAGATCTGAAGCAAGAGTGGAGCTTCGTTTTCTCCTGTATCTCAAAAATGAAAGCTTTAAGTACACACAGAAAAGAACTAATATGGTTGTTTGACTTACAAACAAAATGTATAAACATGGATTAAATTAACTTTGTTAATTTAACTGGTTTTGTTAAAGTAACTGGTTTGTGCAAAATGGACAGAAATGAATGGATTCCAAATAATAAAAACTGTTTAATTTGATCCAAAAAGTGTTCTATTTCAATGAAACCTAAATAAATGGTACTGATTTTTTTACTTTACTGTGTTTGATTGTATTGCTTATCTGACTGTGACAGTTTCAGAGCACATTGTTTTGTTTCTTTTAGTAAATGCAATTTTGGAAATTCCTATTTCTTTTACTTATTTTTCCTCTTCTTTCTTATGCAAGAAGATTATTTCATATCTACTCTCATCAGAAATATATTCTTTAGGCAGTTTTATATTCACATGAGAAATAAATTTGCTATGAGTAGTTACTTGTGTGAATGTTAATGTCTCTTTGAAGGGGAGCATAATATTAGTGACTCTTTTTGAAACAGCTGTTTTTGGGAGGACACAGCTGTAACTGGTTAGTTTTAAGATTGGAAGGATGGGGGAGTTAAAGTGGCAGTAGAATGCACAGACATAAATTAAAAATGCCAAAAGAAAATAAATGCCTATTTCTGGCACTGGAAAATGAATAACTTGTACATAATGACTTTTTTGACTGGAAATGTAAATGAATGTATGGTGGTGTACTATATATACTATATATTACTAACACACACACACACACACACACACACACACACACACACACACACACATATATATATATATATATATATATATATATATATATATATATATATATATATATGTAACTGTGTATTACTTGTTTTCAGTATTGTTTTAATTGATAAAAATAGTCTTTATTAACTTGTTTATTAACTTTGTTTAAGACAACTAATCCTAGGTGAATTGCACATACACTTGACATAGAAGAGTACAGTAACAGTAACACACTCTGAGGGAAACCTCTCTGATGTCTTTATAATTCAAGTGTTTTGAAAACTCCTTAAGCCCTCCATCTTAATGCTTCAAAAATAGTAGCTTAGTGTAACAGTTGGCCAAAATTTAGATCACAGGGTAGAGATTTGTATGCATGATCTTAGCTTAGCTTCATTTCCAAATACTCAGACTTAATTTTCTATCAGCCTGTCTTCCATTTGTCTTTACCTGATGATACCCAAATAACATCTACTACACATTCCAAGATACAGCAAGATTTTTTTATTGGTTGTGAAGGTTACATTCATATACTTACTTTTTAAATGAGTTTTGGCATTTATGGATACACAACGATAAAACATGCTTTTACTGAAAGAGATGACGATCAGTGGTGTGGAGAATCTTGTCCATTTTGTAGTTTTGCATCTGTGTGGGAATCAAGGCAGAGCTTTAATATCAAGCAAATTAGAGGGACAAGATAATAACAGCACAATAAAAACCCCTTCATCAATATACAATTGTAGGCAAACGACTGAACACCGATGGTCAAATTAAATAAGTTAACGCATCATCTACAGGGAACAAACTTAAATATGGCATTTTTCTGTATATTTAGTGCACAAATCTATTTATTTGTTGAATTAACAGATTGAGGAAAAACAAAACAATAACAACAACAAATATCTGCACAGACTACATTTGTTTTATTTTTTCCTATTTAAATTCAACAAATAAATAGTAACTGTGCATTAAGATGTGCAGACGTGTTCTCTGTAGAGGATGTATTAACTTATTTTCACTTAGAACATCAAGAAAACATTAAATGATCAGGGTTCTCTAACTTTTGCATACAACTCTCTCATTTTTTCATGGGTTGCAGCTGTACAAATGCATTAAATGAGTGGATACTTGTGTTAGGCTGTGTAGGCTGGTTACTTACTTTTGTGTCCAGCATATCAGGAGGGTTATGTACTTTATATGTCTTGTTTGCAGCTATCACAGAGCATCACACATGAAATGTTTTGAACCCACATTTTACAACCAGAGAAACACAAAAAAAAAATTACAGCTGTTTATAATCGGCCACTGGTGGTTGGTCAGTTGTTTTGCATTCAATTATCTTTATAAAACTCCATTCATGAATCACAATGACTGACAGGCTAGTTTTGCTGTCAAAACAAAGCAGATTATCAAAAAGTAATGATTTTTGATTGGTGGGCATAGTTTACATTTTTATTGACCATGGGATGACCAGCTGTCTAATAAATATACAATGTCTTATTGTTTTCAAACTTACATCCATAAAACCATGTACTGAAGGAAACCTCTTCTTTAGTGAAATGTTTTGCCTTACAGAAATACACGGTTTTCATAGTACAATAAAGTTAGTCATGTAATATTCACCTCAGTGACCACTGGTGTGCTGCACCACCGTGGAGGAGTTAATAATGGTTGATTAACACCGCTGCTCTCCCAACACTGTTGTTATTAAATGGTGGAGTGACACTGCAATTTGACTTAATTGGAGCTGTGAAATGGTCATTCATGTTATGGTCCATGGATTTTTATGTCTTTTTTCTTTCTCTAACGGTTCAATACATTTCTACTGTATTTATAATGATAGCTGATGCCTGGGCAGAATGTGTGATTTAAATTATGGGCAGTCTTTAATATGGCTATATTTGTTGTAATTATGGGCTATTACTGTTTAAAAGAATACAAAAGAATGAAAGCTGAAGCATTTAGATGGATTATAGTAAAAGGTGGTGCTTTGCAGGTTATAGTTTTAAGCTTAGGAGAGCAGTATGCTCTAACTCAATGAAAGACAAATATCTGTATTTATATATATATATATATATATATATATATATATATATATATATATATATATATATATGTGTGTATATATATGTATGTATAAAGGGACCCTTTTAATTACAAAGCCATTTTGTAAATAAGTTTTATGTAGTATGTAAACATATTCAAGTTTCAGAACATACCACTCACTCTCCAATCCACATATGGAAACTAAGCTGCAAAAACAGCTTGTTTTGAATTCAGTGTTTTTGTGATGTCATTAAACTAACACATTTACATCCACTTCAGCCTACAGTAGTTTAGCCCCACTCATTCACACTGAAGCCATAAATAGTGTTTAAAAACAGACTGTTTTTGAATGAGGCGCTATCAGGCCACAGGGCATCCAGTCATAACAGAGGTCATTTACATATGCTGTTTAAAGCAAAGTAACAAAGACAGTCCGTTTAGAAGACGTTGGAATGTGGCAACTTTCTCATATAAAAATGTATTACAACTGTATTTGATGCATAAAACAAACATTCTAAATCAACTTAAGGGAAATAAATATAAGGAGAATGTTTGATGTGTCCTTTAATACAAGCTTACATATCGTCATTGTTCAAAGAAATAAAAGTATCTCCAAAATAGTACATTTACAGTAGAAGGCAAAATATTTCTGTACTTTCAGTGTAAGTTAATGTAAAGAGATTTTTTCGAAGCTGTCCAATCATCGTGACATTTTCACACAGAGTAAAGGACAGTAGTTCAGCTCAAATTATGCATGAAACTAAAAATCACAAAAAAAGGAGATTTTTTGGACAGTGATGATGTATAGCTATTACTGAGACAGAATGCACAATCTCCATTTGATTAGTGGTAACTGCTCATTTGTCTTTTATCCCTCCCTGCAGGACCACCATGAACAGCCTGGACGGTTTCTCAAATTAGAGAAAATGCCATAGCAGGTTATTGCTTAAATACTTCTATTTTATTATTTTATTAGAGCAAAAGTTGTAAATCAGTTAGAAGATTATCAGTGAGATTTTAAATAATTCACATTTTTACATTATGTGAACGTTTCACCAAATCTACCACATTTTGTCTATTATAAAAATTACAATAACAGCTACTACTATTGCTATTAGCATTTCAATTGCAGCCTATTATAATTAGTGCTACTGATGGTGTTGCTTCACCAGCTACCTGTATTACAAACAATGCTAATGCTGATTCTTTCATTCTTTCATTTTTTACTTTCAAATAACAACAATTGAATAACTGCAAGCTCACATTTTTCTTGAAATTTTATTTTTGAGGTCCACTTCTAATGTCTGTGTAGCTTTACCTACCAAGAACAGTCAGAGTTCATATTTACATGACTATTTTACAACCTCACTTTATTTATTAGAATTAAACAGACTGTTTTACTACTGTGCCTTTAAGGCAGATATATGTATATGATCTCTGTTCTTATTGGCTGTTCGGTGTTGTGCCTCATTCAAAAAGATGTCTGAGCTGAAACATTCTTTATAACCTCAGCCTGAGTGGGTAAGGCTTAACAGCTGGAGGCAGCAGAGCCAGATGTGTGTTAATGGTCTGTTTTCAAAGACATCACAGAAACAGTGAATTCAAAACAGGCCGTTTTTGCTGCTTGGTTTTCATATATAGACTTTGTGGACTGGAGAGCAACTGTCATGATTTGAAACTTTAACAGTGTTCACAAGAAACATCAAACTCTTTTATTTAAAAAAAAAAATCACATACACATCAGTTATATGTAAAATGCCCCACGTCATATTCAGTCTAGTGCTGAAAATTCAGTGGAACCTAAAAGCATTTCATTCTCTCTTAAATGGGAAAAATGCTTATTTTCCATCTTGGAATTTGACTGTGGTGCTTCTGCAACAGTTACTGACTGATGGATATCATGGCCCCTGAAAGAATGGCTGCTGTCATTTTGCGCTTTAATCAAAACATACACGGAAATAAAAAAGCTAATGGATTTATGTGTTTGAATTTGTAAGAATCATTCACAAAAGAGGTATGCTACTTTTTTTCAAAGTATGCTTTTTGTGGACCTTCAGCATTTAAAGTGGTGGCAATAAGATACCATAAGAGTTTATAAGGATAAAATACAGCGACATTGCACTTTTGAACTTCATTAGAAGAGGTTTCAGACTGAAGAGACTGGAGAGATGTTTGATTCAGTGATCATATGTCCATTTTTCCATTCTGTGGATGCTTAGAATTTGCGGGAATGAGTCATTACCATAAACACTACCTCAAACTATTTTTTAGTCTGTGTGAAGGAGAATATGGAGGAAAATTACAGGGTAATCAGATCAATTTGTTGAACTCATTTCTGTTGCTGGTTGCCCGTCATTAAGGCAGGAGCTACATTAAAAGCAAAAGTGACCAACAGGAATGAATTTATCTCTAATACACTCAAGAGGCCACGTTGTTTACACTTTGTCAGATTGCTGATATTATATTGCACTCTTCATCTCATGTATAACATAACCGTATTTGTTCAAATAGCACTGCTCTAGGCTCTCACATAGTTGTACAAGACCCTCATTCAAAATATGTAGATTGAGTGCCAGTGTGGCCATGCAAGATTTATGGTGCTAGAAGAAATTGATTTAGTTAATATTATTAACACTTCTTGAACACATGTAGATATCATTTTATAACATTCATAACACCTCAATCACTACAGCTTTATCTATTGTGTTGTGTACTTTTAAGACTTGTCACTAAAGTTGCGATTAGGAGTCATTGAGGACCTTTTTAATCCATTTATATTATAAAAAGTAAGAGTATTTACCACCGTATTACAACATCATACTAGAGTATTCTCAATAGTTATTGTCATATTTTCTTTTACAGTTTGCCTGACTGCAAATAGATTTATAAAAAAAAGCTAAAAAACACATAATAATAGTGTCAGTATTGTGCAATATTATTATTTCTTTGTCCCTGATTCTAATGCAGAAATGTGTCACAGTAAAGCTTATAAAAGCCTGACCCAGACATTTCCTTGGGATTTTAAAGTATTGAGGAAAAGAATAACAAAGAGGTTAATCATGCTGTTGCTTACAATGTTTGATGTAATCAACTAAAGGCACCAGACTGATGCTTTGTAAGTACCAAAAAGTTCAACTGTATATACTCTTCCTTACTCCTAACTAAATGTGTTCTGATACTGCATACTGTATAGTGTAAACAGGTTGTTTGGGGTTATATGTTATAACATTTATACTGTATAACATTTGGGATGTTATAACATTGTAACATCGTAGGTTATTGTTTTGTATTTAGCTTTGGAATACAGTGCATATCCCAGAGTTCTTACTTAAATGCTTTATATCTTTTTCCCTACTTTATTCTTATACATTTATTCCCATTGCATGTGCTTAATTGTTGGTTACTTCTATTTCACTAACGTCATTTGAACATTGACCTGACACAATAATACATACCTTTGACAAATCTATATTCTTAAAAATGAAGGGTGCTAAAAGATTCTTGGATAGGTTACACTGTTCTAGGACCTTTATCCCCTTTATTTTTTTAAGAATGCAGAGTTTTCTGGCACCTGTAGAAGTAATAGAAGCAGTTTAGCCTATAAACCAAAATGAAATATATTAATTCTAGCAGCAATTCTGTTAATTTATGCAGTGGGGTCAGATACATCATGACAACCAATCTACTACAAGCCCACCATGAAGGAAGTTTGGTATGCAAACTATTATATTTATTGCCCTTCATGTGCTGCTGGCACCAGTAATTAGATAATTCGATAATAAGAAATATAGTCCTGGTGTGATTCAGTTGCAAATATCGTTAAAATCTCATGCAATTCCTGAAGTTGCACACTACCCCACTACACTACACAGTTTGCTTATAAAAGCTGACATAATGGTCTTTCTCTCTTTGTCTCGCTCTCTCTCTCTCTCTCTCTCTCTCTCTAGCATTTAAGATAGTAAAAAAAAGTTAAGGGTCTTAAACAAACCTCACAGCTCACTGTAGCTGAAATTATATAATCATGTGAATCATATTCAGTATGTTATGTTCCTTATTGGTTTAGATTATTAATGTGGCCCATTTAAGGCTTCTAGAATTATAACTTGAGCTCTGTCTGTAACGGAGGAGAAAACGTCTCCTGTGCATTCAGTTTTGTGCTTTCCTCTCTTAAACCACAGCCTACTTCAAACGAAAAGCATTATCTGATTTATCTAGAGACCTACGGAAGGTCAAACACAAAGGCAGGGACTTCTCACTGAGGGTGTTCGTACCCAGCTGCTTGCTATTCACTTCGATGTTCTTCGCTTTGATATTACGAAGCTAACTTATTAACGTGCAGAGTTAATAACGCTCAGTTCAGTCTTTATTATTATCTCTAAAAGGGAAAACTCACTCGCAAGCAGTCATTCTTACATTAATACATGTGGTTAGCAAACCACATGAAATACAAGACAGGACCTAAAACAAAGACAAATTCTAAAAAAAAAAAAAAAGTTACTGAAAAAAGTGAAAAACGTGAATGACTGAACTGAACTCAGCTGACGTTCAGAATACTTAGTTAGCATTAATAACAACAACAACAAGCAAACAAACAAACAAAAAACTGTTGTCATATAATTGACGTAAGAATTAACAACCGACTTCCATAACGTAGGAATGGTCAGGATGATTTTAAGATCTAGACTGTGATATTTGATCAGACTCATTCATCTCAGTCACAGCAACTTGTTCGTTGTGGTTAGTAAGTTGAATTTGCCTGCTGGGGCAGCAAAGTCGGAGGAATATTAGATCTGTTATACTCACATAAATGCACATTCTTCCAGAAAAAACAATATACATATAAAAGGCTTCTCTGTAAAGCGAACACATCTTCCCACAGTGCAAATGTTTTCTGTTCGCATTGTCGTCGCCGGGAGAAAACAAATGCAAAATCGATTGTAAAAGTCCGCTTGGGCTGAAGACTGTGTTGCTGTGTAATTTAAAAACATGGAAAAAAACTCAACAGAAGAATCGGTTTGTAGGTCCCTGGATGGTTCTGTCTCCACACCAGCGTGTTTTTTGCAACCTATTAGCATCATTTCGTCCATCGAGCTCCATTAATTGCATTTGAATGAAAACTTGGGCTGAAGAATAAGGTTTTGGAGAGGCCTGTCAGATACTTGGTACTCTTGGGAGGACCTTTAACCTTCTTAACGGTGGGTATGCTCTGCTTAAGGAGTGCTTTCTAGGCAGCTCGGGAGCTGGGACAAGCACCTGCCTGCTCGGCCACAAAATGGTTGACAGCATAATAGGTGAACATGGCTTTATATAAAACATTTTCCGAGGACGCCCCAATTAAAGAAGTGAAAACGAGGAACAAATATAGTTTCGACGCAGCATAAAATAGATCGGATGGTTACAATGACTAAACAGTGAAAATACGTATTAGAAGCCAAAGCAAGTGTGGATTGATTCCTCATCACAACCCGCGATGTCTAGACGAAAATAAAGGATAACCACATTGGTCAGAATGATAGCATTGGCCGGTACAGATGAATAACAATGGGTCTGCAGGACAGAAGACACAATGCAAGGTAAAATGAAATGATCCGATGTTCTTTACATACAACTGATCATTCCTCGTTGATTTCCAGAAGCCCTGGCGAATAAAGGGGATCTGGTCACTAAGGTTTGAATTCAAATGGAATTGAGTCTTGCTTTTAGCTGGATGACTCTTATTCTAGCTGGGTAAGAAAATAAATCCCTAAATAATAATACGCATTAAGATAGGCCGAAATGGGCATAACAAACATGTTACTTCGTTTAATACTTGAAGGTTTTCTTCTCTCAGAGTAAAGAAACGGGAAACTAAGCGTTAGCTAAGCATCTAAGGCCGAGGCTATGCATTGCAGAGCGAGTCTTTCAGTCTTAAACATATGAATTCCAGGATTTTACCATTTTAATCCCCACGACTTTATTTTTCACACTGTTTAGAATGAATTCTGATCATTTAAGGAAATATACCAGCATTTTGCTATATTGACATGCATTACACGAATGTTTGCTTTAATTTGTGAAGTTGTTTATGAATTGCAAAAATGATTAAACTCAGAAACTCAAATATAGCGCTATAAATGGAGAGTAAGCGAGCCTCGCGCTGAGCCCGGCTTTACAGCTCACCCCAGCGTGTAAAGCGTCCAGATACATTGCATCATTTAACCCGATCTAGCAGCCAAGCTATTTACATTAAGGCGCTTAACAAGATAAATGCGCTTCGGCCAAGCAGGCAACTTTAGCGCTGGCCCAACGGGCCCTGGCCTCCTAGGCTTTCTTGCAATTACAAAGGTAACGGATTTGATATGATGATCGTAATTTATGTAAATTGTCCTCTAAATTAACAAAACAAAGAGGTCTGCGTGTTGGCTGTGGATCTTTGGTTCCGGATCCTCGTTGCGCTTGGCACAAATTGTAGGCGACTCCTTGAACGCGTCTTGGTGCATCAACTGCACTGGTTGTGTAATTTAAAAACAAAGAACAAGTCTTGAGTTAAAAGTTGTGGCTGTTTTTTTTTCGTGGGCGTTTCGCTTATTGTGGAGGACGAAGCTCACTCGAGCCACGGATAACGCACTGTTGAGCTACCTGACCTCTACCTCAGAGTAACAAATGTACTTAGTGTCATATGCTCTGTATAATGTACCGGTCTGCTCGCAGTATGTTCGATCTGCCCAAACAAAATACGGCTGTTTTCCAGACTGTCTGATGTGTTGGTTCTTTCAAAATGTAACTACTGTTTAACATCACAGGTAAGGCCAGTCCACCACAAGGAGCCCATTTCACTCTCTCTGAACATTTTTCCGTCGCTGGATCTTTGAGATGGTGGGTCAGGACCCAGCTCTCGCTCCAAGCGCTCTTGCACCTCACTGACCCCCACAACCTCGCGCTCTGCTGGTTAAACCCGCGCGCCTTCGTGGCCCGGCACTCCAGTGGACACAGTGGAGCACCGCGCACCAGACTTTTCTTCTAAATGGGACTTTTTCCTTCATTCTTTTTCACACCGTGACTCCTCATACATCTAATACCAGAGACGAAGTGCATCTTAGCTGTAAAGAAAAAACGAGCGTATTTAACGAATGCGACACCAACGGTCTTCATTCTGATGGCCAGCCAATGGCTCTTAACATTTTCTGCTGCCTTTGTCAAGCATGGAAGTAAAAGAAAGGCTTGAGGCGGACACAATATCTTGATAGCCACCTCAAGGTCAAGCATAAACGCCTCTCTCAGGAATTGTACGGCCTATCCATATAGTGGCATCAGTCACTTCACTGAACTGGTGCGTATATCTGTCCGGCATGTTAAACAATGTTGCCATTGACCGACGTAACTGTTTATTGACTGCATATAATGTTTAACACACATTGTGGGTGGGTGGGCAGTGAATATGGCCCGCGTACATAACTGTTTTAACATTTAATATTGTTGACGAGGGCAGTTATTTCCTCTCTCAGTTAGCTTTAGAGTCTGACGCAGCAAAGACTTTTTATCTGACCAAAAAGCCTCTGCCCACACTCCAAAATATCAAATTCACGTTTGTCGTGCATTTACCGACTTTATCAGATCCCATCACATTTTCACACCTTCATCCTAAACACTAAGTTTGTGCTTCCATTGCACGTACGCCATTGCGCGCGCGCCCACCCTCCCACACACACACACACACACTCACATGAACGCATACAAGCATACATGTACGTGCGCGCACATACACTTACAGAGGCATTCGTCCGTGAACTGTCAAGCGTGCTTAAATCCGAAAGAACAAAGTATTCGCTACCTGGCAATGACAGTTCATATATATGATATTAAGTTATATGTGCACATGACAAACCGTCTGTTTCTATACCTGTGGAAACGTGGTCCGCTGCGTCCCAGTCCTGTCTGCATTTGTTTATTCTGGTGCTCAGCTCCTTCATGACGCGCAGCTCAGGCACAGGGGGTTTTTAGTAAGGTGAACTGTTACACTTGAAGTCCTGAGCGGTGAGGCAGCTTCTCCTGGAGCAGAGTGAGTGAGGCTCGCTGGCCCGCGGTCATGCTCTCTGCCTTAATATTCCACAAGGTTGAGTGGCCCGGCTCATTTACCTAATGGTCGAGACGCACAGATCCCAGCCAAGTTTCTGGGAGCAACCAAGCAGCGTAAACGCAGTCAGAGACAGGGCTGACTGATACCATCATTTAGGACATAAACAAAGCTCATCGGATATCCATCAGCCATCGAGGAGTGTTGGAAGTGTCTTAGTAAGCCGGGATGATATTAATGAATTCTTTAGTGCTTGCAGTAAAGTGCGCAGGGACCTTTCCTTGACCTTTCACCTGCCAGTTTTGTTTATTACTTGATTTTGATGTATTTGATTTGGCCCATGTCACTATGTTGCACAACTAAGCATTAGAATAAGAGGTATAAGAAGTGTGTTGAGCAAAAAAGGAGCCCATTTTCGAATATGCGGGCGTGTAAGAACGTGCTAGGCCTGCTTTTCACTTCCTCACAAGTTTGTAAACTCGTTCCTGTGTTGTGGACAGTTTTATCGTATGCCTGAACATTTAAAATTAAATTTAACAAATATACTTTAAGAAATTATGCTGAGGTGAGCGCTGTCCAGAATATGGGATATACTCCATTTAAATCTTCGTAGAATTATATTTATTAATCTTAATCTAAAAGAATTGACAAAAATATGAAATATGTCGTTAGTAGGTTCAGCTTTAGGTCTAATGCATTTACTGATTTTGACACTTGCACAAGCAGGTCTTGCGTAAAAGTCTGTGTGAAGAGTGACTTCACATTTTAGCTATTCGTGTTCAGTCTAGAAAAAAGTACCTTTATTTTCTCATTTGATTCATTTTTAGGCAGATTCGTGAAATAATGTCTAGAATTTGAGCTTGTATCATAGCTCATCTGCGAAGCTTTTCCCTGCATTAATGTTTTTTTTAATGTGTTAGCATAAAAAAATCGTAGCAGCAACATTAATAGCACCACTTAAAATATAAGCGGATCTTATAAACGCAGACATTAATTTATGGTAGACAATTACAGGCTATTAATGTCACTAATATATTAGAATATATTTAATTTTGAATTCTTAAAGCAGGCAAATGGTGTAATAAAAAATCTGGCAGCCTACCCGATTGCAAGAAATGGAAGAAAAAAAAGAAAACTTCTCAGAAATCCATGACGTTCTGTTTGTTTTTCATTTTTACTCTCCGCTAAAAGTCAGCCGTTTTCAGAATACATTTGCATGATCCATCCACAATAATGACAGCGGGGTAAAAAAGCACGCAAGACAAGGCTTTGAGATAAAAAAAGGTGTACAGTGCTCACCGGTGGTCTTTGCAACGATCTCTCTATTAGATACGTGATGCCTGTGCTTAGTTGGAACATGAGGAAATGAACAGAAAGTGGTCTTACATATATAAGATTTCTAATGTCACTTTTCTGTGGTCAGGATTTTTTTTACCTTGAGCTAATTTGGAAGAGCCCCTCTCTGGTGGCGCAAAATGATGCTCAAGATGCATAAATTAGGTCATGCCGTGGAGGGGGCCTTCATTGTGCCTCTTTGACGGTGCTTGCTGGCGCTTATGTCTCGTCAAAGTGCTCTCAAACTTGGGGGAAAAGTATGGAAGTCCCTATTGACGCAGAGCAACAGAGCATGGAAAAAGAGAGAGAGAGAGAGAGAGAGAGAGAGAGAGAGAGAGAGAGAGGGAGAGAAAAAAAGTCGCGCTGGACGGGATGAAAACAGTGGCTCAAAGAAGGGAACCCTCATTTAAATGATGCTACTGCCAATGTAGAGTTTTTTTAAAAAATGGGAATTGTGGGAAGGGAAAGGTTTCAGTTGGCACCATGCTTAAGTTAATATGAAACTAACAGCATTTTTTCTCAATTATCTTGCTGAGATGTCAATGACTATTGTTTGGCGGTCCTGGACGTCGCTCCGCCCCTCCTGTTTGTCGTAAACCTGGCGCCTAGCTACAATAAACCCGAGCTAAAGAGTGGCCAGGGCTCGCCTCCTCCTCGAAGGCGATCAATCGGATCTCAGGCACACCACAAGCACTCTCTTACGTCGACGTTGCACGAGAACGGCGCTGATTACAACAACACGGCTGAAGCCGCTCCACCAAACATCCACCTGCTCTCTGAACCATGTCGCTGAGCCCAAAGCACACGACACCTTTCTCAGTGACAGACATTTTGAGCCCAATCGAAGAGACGTACAAGAAGTTTGGTGGCATGGAGAGCACGGGGAACCTCGCCTCTCCGCTGGGAGCGTACCGGCAGCCTCAGGTGTCCCAGACGGGCATGCAGCAGCACTCCATGGGCCATAACGCCACGGTGGCCAGCACCTACCACATGCCACACTCCGTCTCCCAGTTCTCGCACGGCGCTATGGGGGGCTACTGCAATGGCAGCATTGCCAACATGGGGGATTTACCCTCTTACCAAGAAACTATAAGAAACAGTGCTGCAGCAACAGGGTGGTACGGCGCCAACCCCGACCCAAGATATTCAACAAGTAAGTTGCGCTTTTTATGTCTTTTTTGGAAATGTAGCTCTTACGGCTTTTCATGTATTTTACCACGGAACTGCAATTTCAACTAATGGACGAGTTTTACGCAGCAACAAATATGACCTAGATATGTACAGAAATTCTGCCTTATTTACATTATGCCTGGTATCATACAGCCTCTGCCTTTAATGACATTTATTAGTACATTAATGAAGCTAATTTCTCAAATATGGCTGCGCAAACGCCGCCTTTCCAAAATCGATGTGCATGTAAACAGGTCGCCTTTATTCGTGGTGCCGCTGCTGATTGAAAGGCCGTGCGTGTTTTATGTATATTTCTTTAAGTTTCTAGATTCATGGGACCTTCCACAGGTATGAACATGACGGGGATGGGCACGCTGAGCGGCATGGCAGACGCCTCCAAAGCCATGACCCCCCTGCACGCCGCCCCGAGGAGGAAACGGCGCGTGCTCTTCTCCCAAGCACAGGTCTACGAGCTCGAGCGGAGATTTAAGCAGCAGAAATACCTGTCGGCGCCCGAGAGAGAGCACCTGGCCAGCATGATCCACCTGACCCCCACGCAGGTCAAGATCTGGTTCCAGAACCACCGCTACAAGATGAAGCGGCAGGCCAAGGACAAAGCGGCGCAGCAGCTGCAGCAGGACGGCGGCCTGTGCCAACAGCAGCAGTCGCCCAGGAGGGTGGCCGTGCCCGTGCTGGTGAAGGACGGCAAGCCGTGTCAGAACGGCTCCAACACACCGACGCCCACCCAACAGCAGATGCAGCAGCAGCAGCAGCAACAGCAGCATCAGCAGCAGAACGGCTCTGGGGTCGTACTTCCTGCCACGAGTAACGCTATAAACCAGCACCAGAATCAGCAGGTCAGCGCGCTCGTGCAGGCCCAAGACCTCGAGGAAATGTCACCAAGTCCTCCATCCCTCCATTCTTCACTGAGCAACATGGGACAGATAGACACTTCTGTAGATTACACCAACAACATGGTCACGTCAAACCTGCTTTATGGCAGGACGTGGTAGGACGGGTCATCGTTTAAAAACTTTTTTTTGTTGTTTGTTGTTGTTGTTTTTTTATACAAACACGTACTCTAATACTCTGAACTGCAACTGAAGCCAAATGCAGACGAGCTGTGAGAATATGGAGCGAGTGGACGGATAAAACGAGGCTTTTGAGGCGAGCCATGTGCGCCACTTGTTCTTTTTCGAGGGCACGATTATCACTATATACTTTTTTTCTACAAGAAACCCCTTCTGGCTGTGAATGACACGCTGTTCCTAGCCTTATTCTGTGCGTTTTGGACTTCCCCTTATTGTTGTAGTAGAAGGTTATCTGTTGTTGAACAAGGTCGCTGCTCCTCATCCATGGTAAAGGCAGGGAACGGGATGCTGGGATATCAGGTACGAACTTAAGAACCACGGAAAATCCTCAAGAGGCCCGATCCGACAACGACCCCCACCCCCGCAACGAACACCTGAACTTTTCATTTTTTAATAATATGACTATTGTAAGCTAATGTATCCATTTAGATTAATGAAAAGTAGGGACTGTATATTTGGCTAACACTTGAGTTTCTGTTTTACCTGTAATATAAATGTCTTTTTTGTTGTTTATTTTATTTCATTTTTTGTAAGTTAAGACAAAACACATACACGATGGCTGCTGTATATGTTTCAAACCAATTGAACGTTAACAATAAATGAATTGAAGTGCAAGCCCATTCTCCGGGAATTAATTTGGAGTGCGTTTTCATTAGGCCTTATGCTACGGCTCAAAACAAATGGAAGGGAAAGCAAGGTCGAAGGAGGTGAAGCTAACATTGGCAAATGATGAATTTTAAGAGCTCGCAGAAGAAGCACATGTGGCTGGTAGCGCAGGTTAGGTTGCCTTACAAATTCTGAGGATGTATTTTGGAGAAATGAAGTCTGGCGCAGACTAGCTCGCATTTCTCTGGGATTTTATGAATCATCTATAAAAATAACAAATAAGTGAATAAATGTAATAATAATAATTTCACTAAAGAATAAAACAATAAAAGTAGAAAAAAAACGACTGCTCGGTTTTCCAAAACGTAGAAAATAAAAATGATTCATTTATACATTTTGAATTATAACGTATTCATTAGATTTATAGTTTTAAATTCTTTGCTACTTCATTTTTTCGTTTTCTTCAGATTTAAAGAGGATGTTTTTATGTATCAGACTGAAAAAATCAGATTCATTAATCAGGATAAAAATTTTACTCAGGCATAGATGTTAGTTCATTAAATCAAAACAAGAAAGATAGAAAAATAAAATATCAGGAAGAAGAGAAAGAGCACAAGCCACATATGAATAAAACTGACCTAGTTCTGTTTGAACAGTTCTTAGCGTGAACGTTTTCCATTTATGAAATATCATACAATATTACTTTTTATTTCTTATTTCATTTATTTTTAAATGTTGTTATTACATTCTTATAAGCGTCTGTTTTTTTACATAACGTTATTTTCTTTCTCTTAATCTTTCCCTATTAAAACGATTATGATAATACAGAGGATTCCATGTGGAGAAACATTATTCCCTTTAATGTTTTGTTGATTATATCTCATTTGTTCCATTATTCTCAGCTGTTTTCTCGCATGTGCTCAGATTTATTCCTTATTTACAGCGATTTAAAAGTTCAGTGGAAATTGCCGAAGAATGAGCCTGTGCTCCGTAGCCCGCTGTGTAGAGGCATGTTCATCTATTAAATCTCAAACTGACAAACCACTTCCATGCAAACGACTCTTAACAGTAGTTTGTCCACCTCACGTGGTCAATAAAACTACTGCACAGCTTCTGTGCACTGAGGGAGTCTATCAAGGGCAGGAACATTTAAGCAAAGGCTCTTCAGCCAGAAGGCCTGCTGGCTCACTTTTCCTGAATGAGTGCTCTGCAGCTGGACAAGGGCCGATTGCTGTAATTCAGTCCAAACCTATGTACAAATTCATCCAAGATCAAGGAGCTTGTGTAATTTTTCATACATGCATGGAGTTCTAATGGAGTGATAACATGAAGTGACTAGCAAGTTCACCTCTTTGCTCTATCTTAGCTGCATAAAGATGGGCTAAAATATTAAGGAATCTGTCTTCAAATGCTGGCTTTGAAGGCTGTAAGCAAGTGTATGGGAAGCCTTATATTTTTAATAATTATTACACATCATGGCAACCTCCCGCAAGGCTTATTTTGTGCAACTATTGACCAGAACCAACTGAATGCTGCTCATTTTTAGTTGCATTGAAGGCCATTCAGAAGTGGTAGTGAAGCCTAACCACTTTTAAGGTGTGTTATGAAGAGACAGGTCAATCGCAGCAATAACTTCATCTCTAGCAGGCAAATTCAGTGTTTTTGAGAATGATTAGCCGCCATTAGAAATTTATTTCAGGCCTTGAGCACCTATCTTTCTCCTGATGAAAAATAAGCCTTGAGTCCAGTCACTGTTACACAAGGTCATGTGGTCATTATCAGGTAGCTGCTGTCTGATAATGGCTGTGCTGTCCGATTTTTTTTTCTTTTGAAAAGCATGCTTTAACCTGTTGCCAACTGATTATGATATTGCTTTAAGTGGCATTTGGAAGATTGAATGCATCTGCAAATTGCATCCAAATAACATGGTACTGGAGGAAGTAGCTGCATTTAAATGATACATTATGACCTTTTTCTGGCCTCATTATTCAGAGTCTTTAGTATTATGCAGTAAGCACTCTTGAAGTTCTCAAATCTGTGACATTTCTTATGTAGAACACCTCTGCTTTGAAATTGCCCCCAAAATGTTTAATTATGTAATCTTTTTCTTTTCTTGGTTCATTTTACTGGTCAGAATATTTTTCCTAATCGTAATAATGAAGACATAGTAAACATGAAAATGAAAAAAAGTTCTTTTTATTGTACTTAGAATTAATTTGCAACTATGTAAGTGCTAATGTCCAACTATGTATCTTGAAGCTATAATTATTATTAATGATGTTCCATATGAATATACATGTTAAACATGAATTGCATTAAATTGTTTGCAATATTACAACACATGGTAACTTCTAGATTCATATAGCGCTGGCTAGAGCTTGAATGTGTACAAATTTATCCAGCTGGTCCTCTCAGTCACTGTCCATTTACACCACACATGTTTGCAGCCTGGAGAGGTGCTCCAGCCATGTTTCAGCATAGGTGTCAAAATTTCATCTCATGCCTCAGTTTTACCACCACAATCTTACTGCAAGCTCCCAAGCATTTTTTCCCACTTTCTAACTATTCAGTGCTTGGAAAACACAAACATAAAGGTTCAAAGAGATTTCAGTATTTCTACTCTCCATTTCTACTCTGCCCTGGATTTCTTGGAGCTTCATTCTTTGCTGCTAATTGCAGAATCCAAATGAATTCTTAACAGAGAGTCATTTGAATCCAGGCTAGAGGCCTTGTCTGTATTTTCCCTTGCCATTATTCTACTTAATATGTCAGAAGGTCTGATCGCAGAGAAACCTTTTCAAGTTCTATTGATGTGTCTTTCAATTGACCATGGTGACCTAGCAACCTGGCCAGCACTAATTGGAATAGGCTGCCTGACGTCAGCATTACAGTTTTTGTGGGAACAAATGCAGCGCTCATGAAATAATTTACAAAATTATTAGGACAATGGCTCCAGGTTATATCTAGGCAAAACGATGTGCAGTCCTACAGGGGAGGAAAGAAAAGCATATTTTTCCATTTATTAAATGCAGCACTCAAATAATGAATGCTATAGGTCTCATTGGAGTCTGGAATATCAATAGTCAAAAAAATACTCTTATGAAAAGAGACGAAAGAGATGCTGATAGTAGCAGGAATGGGATCATTGAATCGGTTCGTTGTACACTGTGGCTTGCAAAATTGAGTTTTGTTTTTTTTTTTTTCCTTTTTCTCTCTGAGCTAAATCAGCCATACATTAAAACTGTATCAGCTGCTTGGACGAAGCTGTTAGTATGCAGTATGTAAATCTTTTTGAGGCATTTAATGGGCATGAATCTTCATTTTGTCATTTTTCTTTTTTCTTTAATTATAAAATCACTGAAACCCTTTGGCACACTTTGGATTTTTTTTTAAAGACAGCGAGAGGGAGCAAGCATGAAGCTCCCCGCCCCCACTAGCACACTGAGGCAGGCTGGAGGCTGTGGGTCCCCAAACACAAGAGCCACTTCTGTTACGGCCAATTCAGGAGGTCTGAAAATAGTTCATTTCAGTCTTTGGGATACACGCTTGAAAATATGTGAAATTCCACGCTTCTTTAGGTCATTTTTATACCAGCAAATATTAACTGAACCCCACCAGTTAAGTAGTCAAAATTAGTTTCCTTGGGTCAGTGTTCTTCCAATGTTAGTTTCAGCCTGATTTTCTTCAGAAACCTTGCCAAATGGGGTCTTACCATGGTGCCTTCTCATTAACAAAAGCATGCCTTGCTTTTGAGAGCACTGTAGCCAAAAATGGCTTGGCAAGGTTTAATACAGAATAAGTCAGTTATCTATTCTAAATCATGTAGGACATTGGAACAGTCGCAGGGTTTTTACAGGTTGAGTTAATGCAGTTCTTTGTAATGTGGCTATGGGAAACCCTCAGCTTTTGTGGGATCAGATGAGATTGTGCCCTAGGAAGCACAAACTTTCCTAATTCTAGTCATTTCAAACTGGGGAAAAATAGCAGGCAAATAATCATCCTCAGGCAGAATGGAAAACATTTCAAGGAGGTCAGAGGACTCTGAAAGCAATCCTCACTCTAATAGATTTCCATAAAATTAAATAAATGATGGTGCATTCCAACAATGCCTCTGCTGAGAAAAAATAGTATGAATGTACAGTCAGAATGCACACACACCACCGCCACCAAAATGACACTTTTCTTGAGCTGTCTAATTCTGCGGCTTGATATGAATACATGAGCATTGTGAAGACAGTTCAGTCCACTAAAGTCTGCCCTGCTTTACATCTACAGGAGGGAGAAAGAGAGAAAGAGAGAGAGAGAGAGAGAGAGAGAGAGAGAGAGAGAGAGAGAGAGAGAGAGAGAAAGAGAATCCCTTATTACCAAAACATGTCACATTCTTCTCAGTCCCTGGTTGCGCTACACTGGCCGGCCTGTAATCCCCCTCCAAGTTCCCCATGCATCTTATTCAGGCTGCCCATAAGTAGTTAAAGAAACTGTTTTCAGTCGCCACTAATAACTACTGACCTAGAGTGACACAGGCCCACAATGGCTTTGCAAGGCCCGAGCTGCTGAACCAAAGAAGCTGATTAGTACTTGAAGAGGTTTGAAGCAAGAATCAATGGTTGGTCTGTCCCTACCCGCCAGGTTTCGCCTAGCTGTAATTATGGCGGCACACCATTAGTTACGCCTCATTAAGTTTAGCAAACACCCCTCAAGGAAAACTTGTTTACCCTCAAACAAGTAATATAGTTTATATTAGCAGCCATATTGGACCTGGATGGAAGGGGCACAGGGAATATAAAGCTAGGCATATGGTGAGAAATTGGAGGGATCCACTCTGAATATGAATGGCTTGCAAGGTGCTAGAGATGCAAGTTCTAATCTGTTTTATAAATTAAGCTGTTGTTATTTTTTACCGTTTTGGAACAGTTTGTTAACACGATGTCATAACACACATCTAAAATATAGTATGTATGTAATATCTATGTAATATCTATTTAATATCTATGTTTTCTAGACACTTTTAGAGCCACTACTTACTAATCTTCTTACTTGTATACGTAGTGAATTGATTGATGGACCAGAAAAGCACAAACATGGACAGTGCTACTGATAGAGAAATAAAAAAATATTGAAGATGTTCTACGGAGTACGGTTCACAAACTTGAGCGAAAAAATGACTATCCTTGGCACTTTGAATTTATGGCCATTATAGTAGCATGTCTGTGGACCAAAAATGGACAAAATGCATTGTTCCAATTGTACGTTTTGAGAAATGGATGTTTTCGTACTTTTATTTTGTCTTTACACTGTTAAATATAAGGTTTCTAAACAGTTCTTGACTTGGATGTGCAGTTCGTGGAAAACCTCTTAAATTGATATGGAACTGTTACATTATGTGGATGTGTAAACTCTAAAAGATTACTTTAAAAACCTTTAAAAGAACTCGAAACATCTCACTTCTCTCTCACTAAAAATGGTTCTTTGAAAAACATCAACTAAAAGGTTCTTTAGGGTACCAAAAGTGGTTCTTCTATGGCATTGCTCCAAAGCCTTTTTGGTACCTTTTTAGTTTTAAGAGTGTACCTGTAGTATTCTAGAAAATAGACACATTGACTCACCCTCAATTCACTTAGATTGCATCATCTGATGAGCTGGAAGGCTTGGGTTTTTACCTTCAGCTACTTCTTACACTGCTGATCGTCAAATTTCCTGAAATTACCTGCATGCAAAAGCCTCTTAATTTACTCCATGGCATGTGGGAATATTTCATAAACCCATTAACTTAAGTTTTTGGCCTTTGATGTCTATGCACAGGTTATTTCTGTGCATCTGATTTGAATAAAACAACTATTTGTATGCCTTGACAAAAAATGCTTCAGATAACAATAGTATTCTCAAGAGACATGAGTGTCCGATTTGTATTCACTCCCTAAAATTCAAATCAGCTTTGAATGGGTTGCATTGTGAAGTGCTGAAGTATTCCAGGTCTCTGCAAGGCCTTCACAATGCTACACTTTCTAACTAGTTCACAGCTTCAGCCCAATCCACAGTTGCCAAGGCGATGGCCAGCTGCAAGGCTGGGCCTTGTTTGTTTATAGGGGCAGGGCTGGATAGCGGTTCAAATGGATCCAGGCAATAGCATGAATTGTTTGTGTGTGACCACTTCAGAAGTGTGAGAGAAATGAATGAAGTTGCATATGTTCGGGTTCTGCTTTATTATGTGCGCGTCATTGTTAAAAGAACTCAACCCATTATATGTCCACGCTTAGGTGCTTGCTTTAACATGCTCACAGACGCACAATTCCACATGCACAAACACATGCATGCACGCAGTTACAGATGGACTAACCATTTCAGTTAATATAAGCACAAACAATCTGAATTTTTTTTACCTTAAAATGAAAGTATTACATAAAAAGGACCATAGAGAAGGATTGCTTAATGACTCACAAATGAAATTACCCAGTTGTCCCTGCTCATAGGAACAATTTGGTTTGTGAACATATGTATATTAGCCTAGGGACAAATAGGTTAACATAAGCCGTTAACATCAGTCTTATCCTTACATTTACCCATGGGATAAGCCCACTAATAAGTTTAATCAGACTAATTCTATCTGACAAATTAAGTGACAAACGTCTGCTTCATTAAGTGAAGATGAACCTAAGCATTTGAACACATTTGTTATTGTACTGGCCCCACATACAAACACAGCAGAGCAAACCTAATACACTGACTACACAAACCAAAAGAGCTGGGCAGGACCACCCACTTTCTTTCCAATTATCATCTTGCGACTACCTGTCTCCTCTTCACCATTCATCAATAGATACAGCACTCCAAGGAAGGCATTACAATTAGATGCCTGTTGTTCCTCTTAATAAATTTCTAGACTATTGCTTGGAATCAATAGCCTGCAGTCCATGTGCCCCTGAGGACAAACAGGATTACACCCCAAATCCCACGTCCTGCTCACACTCCTCCTCCCGAGTTACCAGGGGGTCAGATACTCAGAGCTGGTATGTAAGCAATAGACTTGAAGAGACAGAAGCAAAGAATGGAAAAAATGTGTATTCTTCCATTCATTCATGTATGTTTGTGTGTATGTGAATAGATAGATTTGTCTGTTCCCTTTTCTCAGTAACAGCTTCTTTACAGCTATACATCCTTTCAGACTGATAGTGATAAGGTTCTTCACAATTGATTATCTGAAGCAGATATTGGATGGTAACTGTAAATACTGGACTTTTTTTTTGGAATTTTGGAAATGGTTTAGCTTACACACCCACACACATCAAACCACAATATATTGGTTGTTTGTTTTTATTGTTATTTATTTATTAATTTCTATCTATCTATCTATCTATGTATCTATCTATCTATCTATCTATCTATCTATCTATCTATCTATCTATCTATCTATCGAGCTAGCTAGCTAGCTAGCTACATGTGCACAAACATCTCAGTTTCTGTCTCTGTCTATCTGCAGACTTGATCCTCAATATCACTTTTCATGCCTCTTCCCTGATGCATTACCCATAACCTGCTTAATATGATGCACACGGTCCATGTACATTATGCAAATGAAGCCAATTAGGCCAGGAAGCGCATGGGACAAAGGTGTGTTACAGCTGGCTGGCCTCTTGGCCACAGCAGACGCTGGAGTGTTTGTTTGGCCTGATTTAAGCAGCTGGTCATAGAGGTTAGGCCTGGCTAGAGTGAGAAAGGACACATTCGTTCTGCCCCATGGGGGGTACTGACACGCTGAAAGAGAAAGTTAACTCAGTTTTAGCTCCCTCTCCACAACATCCCTCCTGGAACCTTTTGTTGGGGTTGGTAAGGACAGGGAGAAACAAGGAGGAGACACACAGCACTCAGTTCTTCATGTTTTCCCACAAATCCTCCACCCAGCCACACTTCACGGCTAATTAGCAGGCTTTAGACAGTGCCCTAATCACAACAGCACATTAAACCTGTCCTAATCAGGCCTAATCCCTGAGCTGTGCTCTCATTCACTCACAGCACATCCATGTTCTCTAAGGGAACTGATTAGAGTCAATCCCCCAATGCTGGTGACCAGTGATTGGAAATCTATAGTAAAAGCCAATCATTTCACCTGATCAGCTCATATTTAGAGCAGTAGGAACCAAAAGTCTGATACTACAAGTGAAAATACTTGCATTCTGCATTCTTCTCTAATTTAATATATTTAATATAAGTTAATATAATATAATAATATAATATCATTTAATATAATAATATAAGTTAATGACCTTTATTAGGTACACCTTGCTAGTAAAAGGTTGGACCCCCTTTTGCCTTCAGAACTGCCTTCATTCTTCGTGGCATATTTTCAACAAGGTGTTGGAAACATTCCTCAAAGTTTTTGTTTATTTATTTGAGTTACTGTTGCCTTTCTATCATCTGGAACCAGTCTGCCCATTTTCCTCTGACCTCTCACATTAACAAGGCATTTTCGTCCACACACTGGATATTTTCTCTTTTTCGGATCTTTCTCTGTAAAGCCTAGAGATGGTTGTGCGTGAAAATCCCAGTAGATCATTCTGATGCTCGGTTTGCACTTCAGCAAGTTGTCTTGACCACCTCTACATGCCTAAATGCATTTAATTGCGCCCATGTGATTGGGTGATTAGCTATTTGTGTTAACAAGCAACTGAACAGGTGTACCTAATAAAGTGACCGGTGAGTGTTTATATAAAATACAAAAATACAATATGACTCATTATGAAATATTAAAATATAAAATACTTCTCTGTGTAGCAGCCACTCCAAATTGCTGGAATACCTTCTTTCATGAGTGTGAATTGCTGTCCTTCTTGCAGCATGTTCAACGACAGGGCTAAAGGAATTCACAGATGCACTGTATGGTAACTTGGGTAAAGGAGCAAAGCAAGTGTATTATGTGTGTAATTAAGTATTTGAGGCCCATAGTTTTTATTCAAACAGGCCTCATTTGTATCTGTTTGAACCTGAACACACACACAAAGCAATGTGTCAGTTGAACAGTGGACCATATAGTGACTTCCCAAACCCAACTCTTAGTACAAATTTAAGGTTAGCTTCTTATTCAAATTTCCCAATCCATCTTAAATGGTGGGGCCAGAATGTAACTGTTGCACCATTTAACATGTAAAATGTGAGTAAGACATAAAATTTTAACAAAAAGCTGTCAAATATGGCAGGACAGTGGGTGAGTCCTGCATCTGTGAAAATGTACAATCTTCCATGTAATTGTCAAGAAAAAATGAAAAAAGGGATTTTCTAACTAGGCCTTGCAGCTCCAGTTATGAACTAAAGAGGCAAAACGTGGGACACGAAACATGTCTTGGCTGCATTAGTAGAATGTAGAAACTGTAAATTCAACCTTTCTCCCAAATGTTCATTAATTGATTAGATGGATGCGGTTTGAGTGTTGAAGGAAGTTTTGGAGATGTACTTACAGAAAAGATTTGGGTGACTATTGACTTCTAGTGTTTGTTAGCAAAGTTAGCCTCATCGGTCAGCATTAAACAAAAGAGGCAGAATTTGGACATGAAACATGAAACATGCATTTACCTACCCTGGCTAATTAATTACATCTGATGAAGGAGGAAATTGATGTAGAGCATGTTATAGACAATTCCTTTAAGCTCAACATTGGTGCAAACCATTCAATAATGTGTGTCTTAATGTGCCTAATGTGTGACATATAAAAAGTTCCTTTTAAATCAAAATTGTGGTCCTCATCTATGTCAGAATTCCAAATTGCATACAACAATTTGCTAAATTGAAACAGTAGCAAGCTTCTTGCAGCTTTAATTTAGTCTCATTACTTTCCCATTGTCACAGAGAGGGTTAAATGTTTCTGTCGAGTTTACAATGTGGTTGGATTCTAATCTGAGCTCTGAGCTGCAGAAAACAGATCAGGTAATTACTGTACTTTTCAGGACTATAAGGCCATAAATTAAAATCTTCAACAACTTCTCAAGTGACAACTCATCTAATCACAAGGACAATCATGGAGAGGCCGCGCTGTTTACTGATTGCACTAATCAAAAATGGCTTCTTCAAACAGCTCTAATTGGTAAGTTTATCCACAGAATCACATGGCAGATATACAGGGGACACTGTCGTGATTCGCCTAACCCAAATATCCCATTTGCATTGAGTGCCAGCAGAATGCTCTTGACTCCCACAAGTTATCAGCAAACCAGACAATTATTCATCAGGCACAAATTGGCACATCAAAGTCAAATCAGGGAATTATGGAGAGGAACACCAACGTCTGGCCTGAGAGATGTAAGGTAGCCTTTGATTGACCGCATTGCCCTTCCAGAGTCTTTGCGCACATTACCATGTTTAATTCCTGACTGAGGCCAATCCGACTGCTGGACAAGTGCTAAACTCAGATAATGGCTATTTAGGTGGATAAATGGAATCCAGTCTTTTTCCCCTTGTCTCATAAAATCAAGACATGATGGAACATCAGAGGGGCTTGGACAGCTCAACAAATTCGTAACTCGAGAAAATTGGGTTCTGGGAAATATACTGGAGTGATTTGAATTCAAGTGTGAAACCATGTACAGAGGAAATAAGTCAGGATCAGGAGCACCTTATTTAATAGACACAAGAGCAAGATTGGTATTCATGTGAACATAACACTATATCATAGGCTTCATGCTGCACAGTCGTTTCAGTTTTACATGATTTCTGGCTGCCATTTCTGTTATACTCCAATGACAAAAGCAAAGAATATTACACCCCAATGCTTCAGCATGATTCCTCCTTTATACATGAGACATGTGCAAAATTTAAATTCCCCTGATCTTAATTAAAGAGAAAGCGTGGCCTTCACTTGTACTAATGTACCAGAGACCTTTCCTTTTGGGAACTTAGGGAACAGTAGAGATTTTCATTGATTGAACAAAGCTCTGACTGCAGAAGCTCCAGACTCTCTCAATTAAGACAGATATCGGAAAGGTGAGTCGAGATCAGCATAGAAGCAAGAGGCGCTTTCCTCGGCGTGAAACAAAGGGTGAAGTCTTTGGAAAAATGTTCATTGTGTCGGGGTGTAAACCAAATAGCACAAAACAAGCTAGATTAAATGAAAGTAGAGAGAAGCTGCACAGTTCTTCCCCAAACAAAGGCTCAGGTTGAAAGAGAATTAATTCTATATTATGTAGAGATCTGTTCAGTAGACAGTCAGAGCAGCAATCAAATGAATGTGCTTTGGCCTTCCTTGGCTTCGACACTGCTTGACGGTCTTTTGAATCATCAACTGAATAGCACATATTGCTGCACTTGTAAATGTGTCCTACATTAATAAAAGGTGGAGATGCTTGCATGAACAGACAGACACTCACGTTCGAGGACCAAGCTATTCCCAATTTTCTCACTGCCAAGTAAAACAAACCATACAGCTCCCTATTCAGCACTGGTCATAAAGGAAACGCTTCAAAACAGTGCACTCTAGGACACCCAACATAATTTAAACATGCATTACGGATCAAAAACGAGTGGCCTTGTAGCAGTTTTATGTGGATGGAGCTGGAGCTGAATACTGAGCAATTTGTCTCAAATTAGAGCGATATCACTATTTCTGGTCTCTTTCCACTCTATTTCAATTTTAGCCGTGCAGTCATCTGTTAAGAATTCCACCTTTTACTGCAGCACTTTTTTAAAATGACAGTTACGTATCTTCCCATAATATTGCTATCAATTGCTGTTGTATCTTGTCTCAGGCACACACAAACACACACTTACACATACATACATACATATACATGCACCCTAATCATATTTATTTTCTTAGTAAGTAAACTTCATTTTGTCACCACCAAAACAATAAAAACACTTCCAAATCGTTATCAAATGTTAGCCGATTTTGAGCTATACTCAAAAACATGCGCCAGTACATGATTAACAAACGAAGAGTTAATTTGTAAAAACGATAACGATCCTTTAAAAACGACGTGACAGCGGTGTCACAAAAGTCGTCGTTGTTGACGAGCAAAGCATTAGAAGCTCACCTTTTACAGCAGAAGCGGTCAAACGCCTGCGCGGTATACAGTCAGCCAATCAGAACGCAGTGTTCGGGTCAGGTGACGCAACACTGCAGAGAACGGTTTTAGGCAGAATTTGAAATGGATCCCTTCTCCCTCCAAAGTGCAGGACGTAGGTCGTAAAATAGCTACTACTGCATCTAAACAGAGCACAGTGTGTCTAAACTCACATGATAGGGAGCAATGAGCCATTGGAGATTCAGCTTTAGGAGCTTTTCCGAGGTAAGATCTTACAGCTGTTTAATATGGCCTGTTTTTGTTGCTGTTTACAGCACTTTACCTACTTGGTTTATGTCAAAGAAGGTAAAATACTGCACTTAAAAGAAACTTGTGTCCATTAAATGGCTTTGTTTAACTTTGAAAAGCACAAAAAACCATGCTTTATGATAATTCATTAAAATCTGTTTCTGCAAATGAAGTCTTCTCACTTTGAACAGTTGTACACAAATAAAAACATCATATTTTTTAATATGCTGCTCCCAAGGCTTCTACCTCAGCTCTGAGGGAGTTTTTCCTTGCCACTGTCGCCCCTGGCTTACATTCATGTTAAAACTTTGTCTTTACTGGAATTCTGTGAAGCTGCTTTGTGACAACATCAGTTATAATAAGTGCTATACAAAATAAATTTGACCTTAACAAAACATTAAAAAAGAAATTTACACATAAAATCTGTGTTTCGGTAGAGACAGTTCTTAATGTTCTACGCTGATTTTCAAATACATTTACTGATTTTCAAATACATTTTCAAATACATTTACATGTATTTATTTATTTACATTCACCATGTGGCCATGAGGGACAGGGATGCAGTCTCTCTCATCATTCTTAAATACAGGGGTGTGGCTAAAATAAGTGTTTGTGTTTTGGTAGTGACATGAAAAAAGCATTTTCAATTTTAACTTAAAATTTATATATATATATATGTGTGTGTGTGTGTGTGTGTGTGTGTGTGTGTGTGTGTATAAGTATATATAAACTGTTAGAAAACTTAATAGAAAACAGAATTTGTTCAAGGGTCTTCAACATTCTGCGTATGACTGTAAATACACATCATAGAATGAACTGAACTTTGTGAGACCTAGAACAAGGTGCTTGAAAAACAAATAAATAGCTTGTTTAGTAACACCTCCTTGTATATACTTACATATTCTCAGATTTCCTCAATATAGCTTGAAGGGTGCAAATATGATTACCTTAAGAGAGCAAATAACTCCTTGTGAAGAAAACTGATGGCCCTTCCATCTTATTTGAAGCATGAGATAATGTCAAAATATTAATTGTCAGAATAGTTGTAATATTATACATTCAGACAGCTTTGGAAGCTGAGAGCACTTATTTCTCTTTTCAAAAACACAATAAACACAGTATGGCAGACTCTGGAGGGATTCTATGCTCTTCACACACCTTTATCTATGAGTTTTCCCCTTTTATAAATCAAGTCAATAGGGTGGAGGTCAATGTCTGCATTGCTGTTAGAACACAGTAGGAGAGGTGAGAAAGGAAAGCATTTCTTAAAGACCTACAGTGGCTTGGTTTGAAGTATTTCTCTGCTGCTTAGACTTTCTCTAACAATCAGGTAAATAGAAAATCAAAATAATTTTGTGTACTATGTTCACTCTATGGCTAGCATACACATGCTTTACAAACCATTGCCAAAAGTCTAATTCACTGTATACATTTAGGTTGGAATTTATATTGACTGCCTAGTTTCCAGTTTCAAATGCTGTGCTACCAAGGTGGACTATAATGGTTTAGCTTATCAGAAAGGCCATGCTAACGCTAGCATTAATTTTACATCTATTCTAACATGATTACATTTCTCACACATATGAAATAAATATCATTTGACAATACTTATTTTTTTTTAACCACAATTGACTGGCTATGGCTGTCAGTTGACTAGTTATGTCCCACCTCCTTTAGTCTGTTGCTGTGTCTGTCAAACGTTCAGCTCAGCACAGGTCATGGATTCACTACATCCGTAGCACTAGTGCTAACAGCATTCTGAAACATTTTGAAGCCCACAAAGGAGTGCATGTACAGTTTACTGATTTTTTTCGTGCAGATATACATGTCAGAGAATATAGGCCAAATGAAAGTGAAAATGCATTCTGTTACCATGTTAACATTATTCTAATTAGAGCTAAAGCAAGCACTAAAGCTAAGGACACTACAGTCAGTTAATGCATCGTTACGTGTCAGCAGAGGATTTTCATGATAGCTAGTCAGTGTAAACCTACATCATAGCAAAGCAAAGACTAGAACACATATTGGTACATTATGTTTTATCTTTGTAAAGAATGTCTTTAATGGTAAATGTGAACAGTGCACATCTCTGTTTAATCTGACTATGTCATCAAGCTGTCAGCAATTCATTTAAGAAAAGCTAACTTTGTTAACTAGTTATGTTAAACATTGTCCTTTAACATCATTAGTGTTTTATTGTTGGACATCATATTGAAGTCCACCTTAATTCAAAAGTGACCATTACATTAAGCATTATTCATCACATTTCACAACATATCAAAACTTTACCTCAAAACAATCATAAAACAGTGTTATAGGAATCCTGCAGTGTATTCTTATCCATTAATGTAATAACTTACTATGAGAGAGCTTTTAGACGCATCAAACTTTTCAGATGTCTGGTTTCTATCACCACAGTTAATTATTGTGTCTCTGCAAGTTTCTCTAGAATGGAGTATTTCTCATCAAACCACGCTGAATTAATTTGTTTACATTGTAACCATTTAATAATAAAAATATTTGAAAATATGTGGAAGTCAGCCTTCTTCATAACTTTTAAAAATATTCTCATTTTTATACTATTACTACTACTACTACTACTACTAATAATAATAATAATAATAACAAAGAAATTTTAAAAAATGATTCGATCAGCATCATATCGATCAGTATTTTCCAAATTTCCAGTTTCACATCAGGTTGAATATGATTTTCTCCATATGTTCTGTATAGATTGCCCAACCAAGTAACAATTGCTATGGATTTTTGTGGTCAGAGCATGGTGAAACGATCAATTACCTGTAACTTTAAGACGTCTGGGTTCTGATCTATAAAACTTAACAACGAATTGCTCACTTTCCTAAAACTGACATCACATTTAACATATAATAAAGTTAATAATGCTAGATTTTGAATTGACAATCTTCACCTGTGAAGGATTTTAGAGCTCAAGTAATGAACTGCAAAGTATGTTTATTAAGTTTTCACCAACTTCTTGAACTGTTGCAGACATCCAACTGTCACCTGTTACTTTAAATATCTTTACTATCTTAAAGCGCAGTGTTGCTCTGGGCTGGAATCTTTCCCCATGCCTCATCAGTATCTAAACAGGGCTGCTGTTGGGGAGCAGGTGTCTGAGACTCTGCATTAGCATTTCCCATTCATGCTAATGGCTGAACCCTGTTCCCCCCATGAGAAGCTTTGAGCCTGCTCTCCTCTCCAGAGCACAGTGCATGCTAATAAGAACACACTCTACAATCCCCACACTGTGTGTCTTGGCTAATCTTGTTTTATCACCTTTGTTAACATCTCCATGAACAACAGATTTAATCCAGGCAGAGATTACCGTAATGTGACTTCTGCTGGCCCAGATGGAGCCTACGGCCAACAGTCTATAAACATTTGTACTCCCAAAGGTAAGACAGACAAAGAGGGATGAAGTGAAATGTTATGGAGGTAACAGCAGGTTATGAACTGGGGTTTGAATATGTGACGAGAGATACACGCACACATAGACACTGGGAGGAAATAAGATGAGCTTCTCTTCTGGGTGAAATGAGAAGTATCACCTCTTCAGATCATTTGATGCTGTATTGAGTATTCAGCGAGTCAGTGGATGTGTGGCAGGCAGAGAGAAACAAGACAGCCGATCTTTCCTCTATCCACAGGACGAGATGATGAATAATTCTGTCCATCCCTGGAGATTGCCTTCAATCATAGAGCATAAGGTGCCAGCGCTGTGGCCCTGCATGCAGCGAGCAGTGAATTAGCTCCTGACAGATTGCCGAACAGGCTCTAATAAGACACTGTGCTGGCTTAATTACCCGATGGGAAGTCAGAACTCATGATCCGGGCAAGGCTTCTTGACAGGAGAGCAGGTAGGGTCAGCTCAAGAATAACTCAAGCAGCAGAGGTCTGCAGGAGGCTCGGAAACCTTCTTCACCGATACTCGGACAGCTAGGTCTGCTTGATTTCTTTCATCAGCTGTAAACATCTAATACTTTATCATTAAACATGCAGACTGGAGATATAATCCACAGTACAATACCTGAGGGGTGAGACTCATCCTTTCAATGGAAAACTTCCACTCAGAGTGCTAGGTGGTCCAGTACTAGGCTTGATGAGCTCATATCTTACATGTTTCTTGCATTTTATTTTTGCTCTGAGGACCAGTTTGACATTGACATCTGTGTGGCTTCCAGCCATCCATCCCTTTTCTAAGCTGCTTCTCCATCAGGGTCGCGGGTGGGTGCTGGAGCCTATCCCAGCAGTCTTCGAGCGAAAGGCAGGATACACCCTGGACAGGTTGCCAGTCCATCGCAGGGCAGACAGACAGTCACTCACACACTCACACCTAGGGGCAATTTAGCATGTCCAATTTGCCTGACTGCATGTCTTTGGACTGTAGGAGGCAAACCTCCAGAGGAAACCCACGCAGACATGAGGAGAACATGCAAACTCCACACAGAGAGGACCCCAGTCACCCAGCAGGGGAATCGAGCCCAGGCCCTCCTTGCTGTGAGGCGACAGCGCTACCCACCACGCCACCGTGCCACCCATCTGTGTGGCTTTATTTACTAAAATAAAACCAGCCATAGTCCATATTTATAAGACCCCAGGATTAAAAAGCGTGTGTCTATGAGACTGATATATGTATATGACCTCTGTTCTGACTGGCTGCCCTGTATTGTGCCTCATTCAAAAAGCAGTCCAGACTGAAACACTCCTTTTAACTTCAGCATGAATAGGTGAACTGCTGTATATATACCAAGCAGCCACTTCATTAAATTCACTTCCTTGTATCTACACTTTTGTGCATTTTATCAGCTCCACTTACCATATAGGTGCATGTTTGAGTGGATAAGACACAGCAGTGCTGCTGGAGTTTTTAATAATCTCACCCCTGAGAATAGTCTGCTGACTAAAAATATCCAGCCAGTGGTCCACTCTATTAGGCACACCTACTTTGTCAGGCCACCATGTATATAAAAAAGAGTAGCTCATCTGTTGCTACACAGTTTGTGTTGGCCACCCTCTAGTCCATTATCAGTAGTCACAGGGTGCTGCCCACAGAATGCTGCTGGCTGGATTTTTTTGTTGGTAGACAATTTGCAGGGTGAGGTGTTCAAAAAACTCCAGCTCCAGCTGATCCACTTGTACCAGTGCAAAACAATGTAACATGCCACCACAGCGTCAGAGTCACAGCAGTGTGCGGGTCCTAAGAAGAAAGGTAAAAGAGGGCTAACAGAGTATGAAGAGAATCAGATGGACTACAGCCTGTAATTGTAAAACTACATAGTGCATCTATATGGAAAACAGAGTTGATAAAATGGACAATGAACATAAGTAAAAATGGAGGAGCTTAACATTGTGACTTGCATTGGGTTTAGATTGCAAGTTTGTTTAGATAGTGTTTTTGTGTGTCTTTTTTTTAATGCTGGTCCTCTGACTCTGTGTGATGATACTGTGATGATGATTACAGTTGACCAATCAATGTTCTGCACTATTTCTACCTCTAACGATAGACTGGTACTCCAGCAAGAAGGGTGGCTAAATTCAGCTTGTGTAATCTTGCTCACTTGGCATCGGAAATGGTGAAAAAATGCATTCACAGATTCGTAACTGTACCATACTATTCATACCACACTGCCTGGTTGGAAAAGACCATTCTATATATGGGACATATAAACTGGGGAGCAAACGGTGTGTTTTGAAACTTTAATGTTTGCACACTATATTTAACTCTATTATTTTAAAAAGGTGAGGAAAATTTGGTTTTCAATTATATTGACCCAGCAAACAGACCTTGAGGTATTAGTTCAAAGTAGCTTTGACAAATGGCTAAGCCTGTTATTCTAAAAAGTTATTGCAGGTGAATTCAGATGAGTCAATATCTTTCTGTTATTTCTGTGTGTAATTAAAAAAAATATACCATTGCACAGCTTGGCTGAGTATTTATGGGATCAGCTGGCCAGTTTTTCTCAAAAGCAGAGAAAGTGACCATATTTCAGACTAATTTGATACTGTTAATTTCTTTAAAACGTATGGGAGACTGGAATATTGTAGGCAAGTTATATCAAAGTATGGGACTAAAAAACTAATTTTATGGTGTATGTGTTACAAACACTCATACACTGGGCTCCAAATGTCTGCGACTACAATTAAGAATGGATCTATTTTGCTTTCTTTTCTGTAAGGCAATTGTTTTCATGACAAATAATATCAACAACATAATTTGAGAGAAATTTTAACATGAATTTCTTAGTAATTGATATGCCCCCTTTTGTTTTAATGACAGCATTCATTTCAGCTCAACAGGTTTGTGCAAAAGCCTCTGATGAGTAGATTAAATCCCCCCTGTTGTCTAAATGTGTATTTCAATGAAAAAGACCTTCAGTGGAAGAGAATCTGATGTTTTTGTACAAAGGCCTTTACATGGTCAATGGCACAAATTTGCTTAAATTTGAATAGTGACCTAGAAATTGCACAGAATCTTGAATATTTCCTCTTCATTTTACTCGTTGTTGTTTTTTTTGTTTGAAAATGTTCAAAAATTTAAAAAATTCTCATTTATTTATATGTTTCAGTGAAAAATAAACCTAAACAGATTTTCAGTAAATGGAGAAAGATGTTTAACAGTATAATGCTATACCACATCATCATATCATGCATGAAACAATAACACTTAGGCTATAGATGTGTACACATATCAAAGGTTAAGGATCTGCAACACAAACACTGGTAAAGGTAGAACATTCAACTGTCAATGAGCAAAGGAACTTGAACCTCAGAGCAAAAACTCTCTGGTAAACCACTTCCATTTTCATTCACTAATAGCTGGTTTTTATAGTGTGAACTAATCAACAGAATAAGGATATGGATAGTACATTAAAGCTATAGCTTATAAGAGCACAATCATGATACATTCATAATTTCCACCTAAATAGTTATTAACTCATGCAGAAACTGTATGATAGGTGGCCAGCAATCATGCAAACTCTGAAAACGCCTCTTATTTTGCATGTGGGGTTAAAGAATCACACTATTGTTCCATTTAACACATCACAGAACTTGATTTGCAGCCTAAGGAACATTTTTTTCCTTCCACACTCACACTGCTCAGCGACATTCTGCTCACATAATCAAGGATGAACGTTGTCTGTCTACCCAATCTAGCCTTCACTCCCAATGGGAGAGGGGACTTGTAGCAGGAAAACCTGCATGAATACTAATTCAGCCTCTTGGCTTTAACAGCTTTAGCAAGCCTATCTCATAGGAATTTGCAGAGCATGATGCCTCCCCATATTAATTACTCCATGGGCATGAGGGAGAAAAAACACAGAGATCACAGGAAAACCTATAAGGAGGGACTTGCTGCTCCAACTTAAATGTGGTTAATTATAATTTGATTTTGTGCATTAGATGCAGCGGCCCAGCGGCCTCGAGTGGAGTCGCCTTCAAAGATCTCGCAGCATGATTTATCTTGAGCAGTTCGTTTTGTCCCACAGATTAGCTGCGTATGTATTGATGCAAAGAAAGTGATTCAAAAGGAAAGATTTTACTAGTAAGTTCAGAGGACATCATTTCTTTTCAAAAGTGAGTCTTCTTTCTTTTTCCTTCTGCACTAAGTCTGACATATGGTACTGTGCAAAAGTCAGAGACCACCCTTCATTTATTTAATTTTCAGCCAAACGGCCATTACGTTCAACTTGTTGATTTTTACTGTCAGAAAAAAGGCAAATTACACAGAAGCCTCAACAACTAATACAATATTTTTCAGTATTCAGTGCACCCACACTTTGCCTGTATTTCAGTTTACAATCTTTTCAAGGCACTTGCTTTCATCTTTTTCATTGTAATCTGTAGGGGTATTTTTTCCACACCAGCAGCTTCTCTGATTTGAAAGGAAAGTATCTTCTTTTTTGTCTATTTCCTTTTCATAGTAAGAGTTTCTCAGCAGCTACACCTTTCAGACCTATGGTGTTAATTTAAACTCTGATCTGAAGCAAGAGTGTAGCTTTATTTTCTACATTCCTCAGAGATGAAAGCTTTAAGTATTGTTTACCTGATGGTGACCCTTTTGATGGTCATCCAGGATTTGTGGTCTTGTTATGAGTGACATTTTTCTCTAAACCTTTCATTCTTTCAGTTTTTTATTTGACACCCCCTTTCTTATGCGAGTGGATTATGTTGTAGTTATTGTCCTCAGAAAGATGTCCTGAGAAATGACCTTGCTACACTACTGTATGCTATTGACCACAGTGCATCGTGAGTGAAATGGTATTGATAGCTTTATAGTGTGTATTGCTTGGGCTTTAATACTCATTAGTTAAACACAACTTGATGTTAGGGTACAGGGTGATGGGTTGTTGTGGGACATCCTCTGGATCAGAACATCTGAAAATATATCTTTTCATTGTGATGAATTCATCTTAAGGTGCTGGTGATTCAGATACAGGATTAATTATAACGGATAATAAAAGTGTTCAATAAAGTATGCACTAATTTTTTGCTCAAACTCAGATTTCTGGGTTATTTTAAACATAAAAACCCTCTGAAATACACACAGTACTGTTTTATTGTGTATTCGCTAGTAGCATGTAAATAGTTCATCCAGTCACATTTCTATATTCAGTGTATTTTTAAGAATAATTGTAAGAAAAAATGTAAGAATAATTCTGAATATTACAAAAATAATCACATTACATCAATTTTTGGTGACTTTAATTATTGCCTAAAGATGCATTAAACAAATCAGATTGCAGATTTATACCCCTAATAATTAGCATTCACACTGAATCAGTGCTCATATCATGGCCTTTGAGTGGGCGGACCTCACCTGGACAGAGACCGGAGCAGACCTCGGTGCACGCAGGCCTTCGTCCACCCTCACTCTGCTTTCACATGCACCATTCATGTGCAAATGTGCTTATTGTTCCCCTGCTCTTTCAGATTCTTGCTGAATCAAGTCCCATTTTAATGGCAGGACTCAAGATAGTTGAATACACTGGACATACAGTGATATGTCCTAATTGTGGATGCCTGATTCACTCCCGACCTAAAATATCTACTTTATTCTCTCAACTTATGAGTGATTCACATTTTGTAAGTACATATTTTGTCTCTGCACCAGTCAAGCCCTTTATATAAGTGTAGTCAGGCAAATATGCTTGCCTTACTGCCTGCTCATGTACTGGACATACCAAGGTACCTGAATCAATACATAATATATCGAATGAGTAGATGTACTACCCTGAAGCACAATAACGTCATGTTTTTCGAGTCTGAGTAGCTGTTTTGGAACCATTCACATATGTCTGGATCTTCTCGAAAGCTCACGTAGGCTTGAATAACAAAAAGCTTCGCCTTTGTGTCTTCACTGCACTCCCTCAGAAACCCCGTCAGAGAAACCATAGCTGCATGAATGAATATTTAATTAAGGCCCATTGAAACAGAAGATCAAATGACCTTGTTTTAAATCATTATTCCCTGATAAAAATAAAAGTGGAGAGGGGGAGAATGGAAGGTACACACTTCAAACTTCAACTTGCCCAACAAGCGAGAATAAATTACACAAACATGCAATATGCAAATGGCACAATGCTGCCATATCATTGTTAATGAGAGTGTTTAACTTCCCTACTTGCTTTCATCTGGGTCTTCCTTTCTTTTATTGTCTGAGTTGCTGCTGCGAAAGACTCGAATGCTTGGTTTTCATTGCGGAGGGGTATAATAGAGCGTGTGGCGCCTGGATGCAAGCAAATTTGAATTAAAATATGCCCAAACTAATGTGTCTTGTTATATGAGCCCTGTATGTTTGATGGCACAACATCCATCAAGGCTGAACTTGAACATCTGCTCATATTTCAATGACTGGATTACACTTCCACTTAAGCAGAAACACAAAACCAAAAAGAGTGTCATACACTGTGATTTAAGCAAAGAGGCCTCAATTTTTTAAATGCTATGAAGTATTTTGGTTCATGGATCCAGCATGAACCAGTGTACTTCATAAAGGAGTGACTTGCTGGTTAACTATTCAAGGTTTATGTGCACAACAGAAGAAACTGTGCATGGTTGCTGCAATAAAGCTATCCATTATGTCATTTGCATACGTTGCATACCACAAATTCAGAGATGCCTGCACTGGTTAGCATGATGATCACTGCTTCCCAGGCTAAGCTGCTTGAAGAGAAAGGTCCTTTAAAATGAGTTTATTGTGTTGTTAGAGATCAGCACAATGTTACGCTCGCACAGCACTATCTTCCACCACACAAGTATCTGTTGACATGATCCTTAACATAGACATTATGTGAGGGGAGCTTTTTAGCAAACTCCAAATGATGCAGACGGGTTTTTGGTGTGTGTGCCACTCCGGGGTCAAGGCTGGCTACAGCCATTACTGCTAATGAGTGTGGAGTCCTACTTTAGCAGGTTCAGCCTCATAAAGTCACCTAAAAGCTGACTAATGGAATCCTACTGATGGACTGAATGC
Organism: Pygocentrus nattereri; assembly: GCF_015220715.1. NCBI lineage: Eukaryota > Metazoa > Chordata > Actinopteri > Characiformes > Serrasalmidae > Pygocentrus > Pygocentrus nattereri. Next base: position 25,947,862 of record NC_051220.1, read on the forward strand.
CAGCGCTTTTATATTATTACAGGATTCCGTGCCTTTTTGCGCATGCTAAATATATTATCACACTGATAAAAACAAATGAACTTGGAAGCAGGAAAGGATTGTGAAGCAGACATAATACTCCCACCGCTCCAGATGCAAGTCACAGGTGATGAGGAATATTGATGGTCGGGGAAAACCGTTCCGGATATCAGCTTGTGTGTGCTGTTATTTTCAAGTCCATTAAAATGGCTGCACTTATTATCACTGATTAGCTGCTTCAAAAAAAGACTATTACACTAATGACATTGTCCTGGTGGACTGGCTTTGTTTAGAAACTCTATTGTATTTTAAATCTATATTTTTGAATTTGACTAAACAATTGCAAGTAAAATACATCATGAAATAGAGAAAACTGTCACCAACAATAAGGCAAAAGGAGACAATCGCAGCAAATTTACCAAATAAAGAACTATCACTAACATTGTATCAGTTTACACTATATTTTTACATGACCATGACTATATTAGAAATGATAAAAAACTGCCCTGTAATCACTTTCAGCAACCGAGCTGCCACAGCACTGAAGAGACACTAAAGACACATTAAGCACAAAAAAATACATATATGGTTTAAACTTTCTATAATTTAAAATGTTAGTAGCACATGGTTTCATATTTGATCGAAAGTAAGGTCTGCAGACTGGAATGCATTGTTGTGTTAAGCCATCAAATATTGTTCTTTTGCCACTACAAATATAGAGAGCATTTGTTTCTATATTGAGATGAGCGCGGCGCATTTTGTCCTTCTAAATGGGCCACAGGTACTTGAGCGAGTTCAAAGGTATTTCAGCAGCATCCAGAGAGGCCATTGTGCTCGGGCTTTTCAGAGGAGTTGACTCACAACATTCCACTCCAACTCTCTGACGCTAAAATGTGTTGAGATGCCTGCAACATCTGAAATGCATAATATTCACCACAGAGCAAAGGAATCACTTTAAAAACCAAGTTTAATCTATTTCAACCAGGCCCAAGTGTTGTTCAGTTAAAGAGACTCAAGCAGGGTTAAAACCATCATGTTTTGAAAACTCTCCACATTCTTTGCCCACAATAAAGAGGTTTCCCCTTATTTGTTTTCATGAAACATTAATATTATTTCTCAGTCAAGATTTGTGTTTACACATTTTTTATTTTTCAAAAAAGGCAGTTCATTACAGCACATTGACAGATGACTAAAAACTGCGATCTCTCGTTAGAGAAAACTTAATCATAAAAGTCATCAAAGTCATCATTACTGGCATTGTGGGACCGAGGACGTAAGGCCATTTCAATTTCAGAGTTGGAGTCATCTGAATCACCCCAAAACGCTGTGGAAAAAAAGTACAAAATTAATCTAGTATTGGAATAAGGATACTGAATAAGTGCTGTAATTGCTGCATTAAAAGAACTCATAAATATGCGTTTAGGAATAATGGTTTATCAATATATAGTGGTTTATCAATTACTAAACTCTAGCCACATTAATGCTCTTGCCTCTTGGTGATGTTTGAATTACTCTATTGCATTCATGTAACAAAATACATCCACTAGACTAAAAGGGGTTTTGCTATTCCAATACATGCATTTTTAAATGAACAGCCAAACAAGAAATGTTGGGAATCAGGAAAAAAATGCCACGGAAACTGTACATCGGTAAACTGCATGGAGCTAGAACAAGAAGTAATTCATACCCGATCGTTCACTGGTTTTAGGTATATATAATTCAACACATTACTAGCAGGCTTGTAGCACAATGACTTAACTGGCATACTCTAAATATTTTTAATATATTTCCATTCTTGCAGTACTATGCAAAAGATTTGGGCACCTGAGAAATAATATTTAAAAAGCTATTTGTCTGGGCAGTAAGTATTTAATTGCACAGAAAAATATGGATATTACAATGAATACAAATAGTATTAATACAATAAGTAGTGATTTTATGTATTTCAATGTGTTTGCTTAAGAATTTCCAAACCTAGTTATTATTTCTAGTTGTCATCCATGTTTTTCTCTAGCTCACAGTATATCAACTACTTTTTTGAAAAACAAAAAAGTGTTGTTAATTTATGCAGCATTAATGTTTACTTAAATATGCTCTAATGCTACAGTGTTTCAACACACTCGTCCAGATAAATGGTTTTAAACAGTTTGCTTAAGTGACTTTTGCACAGCTATAGCTCAGAGAGGATGCTGACATTTCCTATAATGTTAAATGCAGTATCAGTCTTTGTGTCCTGACATTCTCTGTGGTTTAAATATTTGTTAAAATCTTTCTTTGCCTTACTCAAATAAAATGTCCTACAAACAAATACTACGATGAATTCAAATAGCTGTAAATGTGAATAACAATGTCTAGCCCTCACATATACAAGTAGTTTCAGCAATAATAAAATCCTACTCACCCAGGTAACTCACGTTAACTGAGGCAACCTGACCAAACTAGTTAAGCCCTTAGAAATTACTAAAAATGGAATTTTGTGTGCATGTTTTTCCGCTACTGAAAAGCACTGTTGTTTTGCAGAGATTACTGTTGCAAACATATCATTGTCTTTTTAATAGTTGTCTTACCTTTGGACTGAACCGCAGAGAAAGCCTGGACTTTGGTCTTAGGATCCTCCCTGTAACAAAATGATTGTCACAATTATTTATATATATATATATATATATATATATATATATATATATATATATATATATATATATATATATACATACATACATACATACATACATACATACATACATACATACATACATACATGCATACATACATACACACACACACACACACACACACACACACACACACATATATATATATATATATATATATATATATATATACACAAAAGTCAGGTAATAGCAATGGTGTACGAGGTAAAATAATGCAATACGACACCGATAGAACTGCAGTTGGAAAATGAAAAACATTTTCAGATTGTTCCAAACCAATTTATTTATTTATTTATTTTTGCACCATTGAACCACTTTTCTGTTACTGTTACTCTGTATAAACATTTCATGAAGAATGGATTAAGCTGTAATAAAGTCTTATTACATTAACAAACATTAAAGTGAAGAACTTTTTGTGTAGTTACCATTTCAGAGGTGAGGTTTTTGTTTTTGGAGGTGAGGTACTCCACAGATAGCACAGTTGTTCTGAGGTTCTGATCAAAACCTAATGTTTTTTTGGATACTTAAGCAAACCCAGAAGAGCGCCATTTCCCTGCTAAGACCATTTTCAGATGGGCAGAGTGGCCAAATAAACTTCCTTGACTCCTTTTCTAATTGTGCTGAAGGACCCAGTCAAGGCCCTCTTTATTCATAAGTGATCTGAGCGCAGGGTTGCTGGGTTCCCATAGCATCAGTGATATCTCTATGTAAATGAGTGACCCCTGGCAAGCCTTTGATCTGAAGCAATGCATATGCAAGAGCCCGCGCTACTTTTCATACAGGCTTCCTCTTCAATTTAAATCAGCACAGCGCCTATTCAGGCCTTAACAATGTCGTCTTCGGCTTCATCTTTATCAGCATCCTCTGCTTTATTGTATATCCATATTGTTTATTCTGATCTTTTCTCTCTTTTTTGTGTGGACAGCTAGTAAACATTCTCCAAGAAAACCAAACTAAAAAAATGGTTTACTGAACTATGCTGACCAACAAAAAAGACTGACATCAATCTAGATTCACAGGTTCAACTGCGCTTGTCCTTGGCATTGCCAAGAGCTATGCAGAGCTACCCTTATTGTAACTCTATATATCTGTAATAGATGTACAGAAATAAACACATAGTGATTTCTGTACTCATTTTATTTACAGCAGCAGCTTTGACCAGCATCTATAGGATTATTTAGGAGGCATCCTTGGCTTCATTGCTTGTCCAACAGTAAGCCAAAAGGACCCAGTTTCAAGGTTAAAGGAAACACACATACAGTTCACAAAAAAGAAATCAGAGATATGAATTTGCTGTCCGAGGTAACGGGGTCATATGTCATCAATAAAGCCCATGACATATCTTTTGTCAGAGCTATTTGGCAAGATGAGCTAGTTATGATCAGGTTTAGCTCTGCATATCTCAGCAAGGCCTTTACGATGTTTTAAACGCAAGCCTAGATGCAAAGGGACAAATGTCCCACCCCACAGCCTTAATAAAGAAAAACAAGCAAACAAAACCTGCATTATTGGAAGGTCTTATTAATAATGAAAACAAAAGCTATTTTTATTACACCCTTACATATTTCATACAACCTTAAAAACACAGACATGTTCTGTGTTGAGTGTAAGGACAAAAGCACACTCACCTGCACATTTTACACATATGTCCTGCATATCATATACTGTCATATGCAAATGTTTTGGCACCCAGGCCAAATGACATTGTTGTTTTTCTTTTTGTTTGTTTAAGTGAAATAATGACAGTTAACACATAAGTTAACACATCCTTTCACAGAGAACACGATTCTGTACAGTTAATACACAGTCATTACTTATGTGCTGAATTTAACACATTGGAAAACATAAAATATGGCACATTTTATATCATTATTATGATATTATATTTATTATAATTTGTTTGGTCCCTGTAGATGATGTGTTAACTTATTTTCACTTAGAAAAACAGACTTACTGAAAAGATTTAAACTTTTTTACTTCTATAATAATAATAATAATAATAATAATAATAATAATAAAAATAATAATGACTAGCTGAGGGAGTTTGATCAAACTAGAAATACTTGACTTCCTCAAGGAGAGCTTTGGAAATGGTTAAGCAACTCACAACTGGTTAACAAACTCATACGTATAACAATGCATTGTTTATTTGCTTTTGTTCTAATGTTAGTTTTGTTTTTTCTTACAAATAAAATGCTTAGTGCCCAGATGGCATTATGTATAAATTTTACAGATGCTTAAGCCTTTTTCACAGTATAGTACAAATATAAGGCACTATCAGAAACATTACAACAAATTATACAATATGAGAGACATATGTATGTATGTATACATACGCCATGAGTATTTGTATTTCACGCTCATATGCAGTACTGCAATTCCACTACAAACAGACCACTGAATATTTCTGTAATTTTCCTTTTAGCAGTGGCAAAATATAAACATTAAAACAATATATAGAGGCAAAAGAGATAAAGTCCATTCCACTACAAATAAAAGGTAAAATTTGCAGCAGCGTTTTTTTTTAACTGCTAGAAAATCCACAACAACATTTGAACCTTTTTTCTCTATAGACATAACAAGCACAATAATAAATCCATATTTCAGGGCGCAAATTGGGCTATTCTTTTATATAACTTGCGTGCCATGGGGACGCTCCATCAGATGCTGCTCTTCAGACAGGGACGGGTCTGATTTCAAGACACGATTACCATAGAGAGCTGCGGATGCCACTGACCCCTCCAGTCTAATATTCCATTTCCATAAACATTTATGCCAGTTCATCTTGCACTGAGGTTCACTTAATTGAGGCAACGAATCTGAATATGTAAGACTGGACCGGGATGTTTGGCTGAGTCTCATACACAGAGGTGAATGTAATGTGTAAAATGATGCAAATTACCACTTTGACGGAAACCTCTTTTTTGCCTCCGCTATGGTGCTTGTTTTTTTTCCCCCCATCCTCACTGTTGCACATTGTTTTGTGCATTTGGGTGTATTTGTGATATTGGACGCAGAGTGCCCCTGTTCATTTTCGTGTGAGCAGTTTATACATTAATATATGGCATGTGTGGGTTGCTGTTATGAATTTGAACTTGTTGGATTCACTATGCTACATGTAAATAGACAGTGTTCCAGGCTTGGCATCTGGGCAGTCATTTTCATAATGCCACTGATCTCAAATGATTGTAGCTGCGTGATTAAACACAAAAAAATGAAAGGTCATGGGAGATGAGAATGTTTCTCTGCTCTAACATTGTTTTTGAAAAGAAAGAAACAAGTAGTCCCTGAACTATGTTCATTACTAGCCATCACTTATTTCACTTAAGCACGTCTCTCTTAAGACATGCGTTAAAACAAAATGTATGATGGCAGGAATGCAAGGAAGCAGCGAAAGAAAGCAAGAAAGAAAGCAAGGGAAAAAAAAGAAAGAAACAGTCTCGTTGAGACATGATAAGACATAACAAAAGAATTTGCATCTCAGCAGAGCAGGTCAAGAATCATTTCAAGCTGACAATCACTATTATAATGAGTTCCTCATGGTTAAGGACAGTTCCCTTTATTTACATGGCTTTAAAAATAAATAAATAAATAAAATCTACCACCCACACAAAAATGCTAATAGCATATGCACTCTGGAACAATGTTTGTGTAAGGGTGCAAAAATGAGGCAGCGCCGCCATTCTCACCTCCTCCTACACTCATCCCAGCACTGACCTGCAACAGCACTGATTTAGGATTGATTAGGCAGCCACAGCGCACTGTGGGGGGCTCACAATGAGGTAATTACTGGCAGATAAGCAGCTGGAGCGCCCTCTATGTGCCATGGCCTGGAACCCATGCACTCTCTCTTAGCAAGCCTAAGTATGACTGCTCTCTGCTGGCTGAGCAGAACAACTACAGGAGGAGAGGGGATGGTTTCATACACAGTGGAGGTGCATCCATATAGTTCTCTGAAATTTACGTGATCGGTTTATTTCAGGATGTGCTGATAGTCTGAATTATGAGAGCAGCCACTTTGACACTGTTAGTGAACATTAAAAGTTAAAAAGGGGTAAAAACAAAGTGCAATACAAAGTGCAAAAACATTAACAAACTAACAATCAGATGTTTAGTTTTTTCGTTTTAAAAAAGAATGTCTTTTAGATGATATGAAAATTTCATAAGAAATGGACCAATAAAAATAGTAAAATATATAATTATATGTAATCTGCAAAATGATAAACTTTTCTTCATTTTTACGGTTTAACCATCTTAATGTCAAGTTTTTTCAAGTAATCGGTACAATCTACATTATTAGATATATTATGCTTTTTATATGATGTGAGTAGTCAAGATCAAGAGTGAGTAGTGGTAAAATTTGGAAAGAACACTTAAAGGTTCTATATAGAAAATGGTATATATATGGTATGTATGTGTGTATGTGTATATATATATATATGGTTTTACACACATACACACATACATACCATATATATATACACCATTAACTATATAGAACCTTTAAGTGTTCTTTCCAAATTTTACCACTACTCACTCTTGACTTAATATAATGAAGCACTGATTAAGTCAAACCAGGTTTTAGATGGTAACAATAAAATACAAATAACAAAATACAAATGAAACTGGGCTGCCATGAGAAGAGGGTTGGATATGGTTAAACAAGCATACTGACATGGATAAAGTCACTGCTTACTTTATTAATCTTATTTGCATCTATCTTAATATTAGTACTTTTCAGAGCGGTTAAGTACTAATTGACTAGATAAATAGCTTTATAAGTATGATTTTCTCAGGTGGCTAAAACTTCTGCAGAGTACTGTATCCTTGAGGAAGCCCAGTACTTACATTTACCATACAAAGGACTACTTGCACAGTATAATGGCCATATTATCCCAACAGAGTCTTTCCTTAAATAAAATCAGGTGAACTGCTGGTATAATTTAACAAATCAGTCAAATGTATTCTGCAACTGTATTCGTTTCGGAAAGATAATGTTTTAAAAAAAAAACCTTTTATTGTGTTTTTGTTTATTACTGACCTCTATGTATATTAAAATATAAAAAAGTGCATTATATATATATATATATATATATATATATATATATATATATATATATATATATATATATATATATATAAATTTATAATTACTGCACAGGGTTTGTTTTGGCAATTGCCAGAACAGAGCACAAAGAAGCAGAGTGACCCCCACTGGCTGCTACTGATAAATGCTACCACAAACGTGTCTCTCTCTCTCTCTCTCCCTCTCTCCCTCTCTCCCTCTCTCTCTCCCTCTCTCCCTCTCCCTCTCTCTCTCTCCCTCTCTCTCTGTCTCACATGTGCAACATGCACACCCACTAATTCACAAGTGTCTAGCTGATGGGTCAGGAGGACTATTGTTAGAAAGTGTGTTTGTGTGTGTAAGCATTACCTCCTGCTTCCCCACCAGCAGCCACACAACTCTCACTGCAGAGCAAGTGTGTGTGCGTCTCAAACAGTTTACACTGCAAACAAAAAATACTCTAAAAAAAAAAAAAGAGTATCCTCAAGGCTCCACCTCACTGCATTCACGCCATGACCTGGATTCTGCTATAATAAACAAGTAACCAACTACATAAATAAATAAGCAACCTATGATGCAGCTCTCAGAGCCAGAGCACATGCCTACAGTAGAGGAGGACACAATGGCAGCAGGAGAGGAGGAAGCTGTGGCATGCACCCCTAAACAAAGGAGGGGAACAAGTGGTCTTTACATGGAGTGCAGCTGCTTATTCCAACTCTCTCGGTCCAGCATCATGCCTTTCATCCACACTTGAGCACCAAGCGCCGCTGCTTCACTCGCCACAATGCCGGCCAAAGATTTAGAATGGCCCATCCTTAATAAACTGTAGCTGATCTGTCTGCTTCCACTGTCATTAACAAATACAGGACCCAGAAAAAAAAACAAAAAAAAACAAAACTATGCTCTATAAAAAGTATCTGCCAGCAATACACAGGGCTGGCAGACTGCTGGGTGGGTGCGGGGCTCTTGGAATAAGAGGAATATGAAAGACCCCAATTCTCTCCAGTGGCATAATAGTGAAATGAGCACATATAAATGTGTTAAGAGTATCTCTTGCATCTTGTATGGACTGCATGTATTTAATCTGGAAAGCTTATTAAGGGCCGAGTCATTGCTATGCAAAGCAGCGCCCGGCGCTTTTCTCTGCTCCTTTCAGCCGAGTGCAGTGTTTGGCCAATAGGCCTGGCCCCCCGCCTCCCATTGGGCATTCATAACATGCAACATTTGCACAATGTATCTCTCAAAGGCTGCTGAATAGGGAGCCTTAATACTCATGTAAACAACTGCAAACCAATTACTTAATGAATCGGCCCCACACATAATGAGGAGCAGCACAAAGGCCCATAAATGCATTTTTTGCACCAAAGCCCCTGCTTTAAACTCCAATCCCTCAGCTGTAGCCTCGGCTTAACTGCCACATCGTAATTATGGCTAAGACAACAGAGAGGCAGCCATTTTTTTTTTTTTTTTTTGGATTTTGGGCCCAGCCAGCGTCTTTTGATGTTACTCATCAGCTCAGTGACAAAATAACAGCAATAAGTGAGAGACAGAAAGAGAGAAAGAGAGGGGGGGGGGGCAGAGAAAGAGGGAGAGAGAGAGTGAGAGAGAGACGAGCACATGTTCTGCCAGTGTTCGAGTGCAGAGCACTTGTGGAAGCAATAAAGCGCAAGAAGTGACTACGGTAAGAGGCATTCTCGAACACGGGAAAATGAAAGCATTCTCTAGGAAACTACACAGTAGTGAAAATATCTTTCACTCTTTAGATTGTTGTGATTTAAAACCAAATAAAAACAAATGTAAACAAAGCACTGTAATCTCATGACAAAAAATAGAGGTGAAGGGTAGGGTCCTACTGAACACATTCTGGGAAGTCCTCAGTGGCTAGTGACTATGAGGTGGGGTGTGTTGGGGGGGTTATGATCTGAAAGCATCTCGCTCTGGCGATGGCTCATGTTTATTAATGCATCCATTCATTGGACAGGCCATGGCATCCATCAGAGAGCGCTGATAGAGTGTGGCCATTATGCCCTTCCCTCAGCTAATAGTCTATGCTAGCCAGAAGAGAGAGACAGAGAGAGAGAGATGGAGAGCGAGGGAGAGAGAGACAGAACCACAGAGAGAGAAGGCAGCAGGCAGTCAGAGAGAGAAAGAGTAGGCGATTGAGTTAAAAAAAAAATTAAATAAATAAATAAAAGCAGCACGGAGGAGGGAGAGGTAGAGCAGGGGCAGTAGACTTCTGGCCCTTGTGTCCGCACGACGCTTGGTAATCACATGAAATCAAAGACGATTACTCCTCATAATGTTTGCCCACCCATTACCTGCCCTAATGCATTCACAGTGAAGAGGCGCATCAGCACGGAGAGTGCATTTCTTAGCTGATTGTATGAAGATCTATTGATGTGCAAGCCAAAATATTCTTCTCTTGAGCTTCTGCCATTCAAAGCCCTGATTTGGAAAGGCAATCAAATATATCATTTGCCGCATGGAGATGCTTAGAATAAGAAAGTGGTGAGCTCAACTAACAGGCGCAGTGCACAGGAGCTTTCTTTCACATTACATTAGCATGTATTGTTCCTTACCGTGACTCTTGATGGAGCCTCTCACTCTTTTCTGTTTTTTTAGTATTGGAGAAACCTTAGAAGAATGAAAGGAAAGTTAAAAAAGCAGTTCTATGTGATCTATGTGAACATAGTACAACCTTGTTACAGGATGTATTGACAATATGCTACCATACATAGAACATTGTATTTTTTATTTTATACACCTGCTAGTTCTGATGGCACAGTCAACTGGTGAAGTGAAGCAGCAGTTTTTCTCCATAATAACTTTATCATTTAGCTGAGCACTAGTTTCTAATTAACAACTCACTTTACGTTGCAGCTAACTGTTACTATGTAGTGTGCAGAAATACAGAAATGTACACATTAGAATAACTTCTACAAGATAATCTTTGACCTGCAGCCTGTTTGGTCAGTTACTAAAGAGTGAGACAACAGAACTACACCGAATTCCAAACCAGCTATTGCAAGGTTTTTTTTAGATTGCGGCTGAATCCTCAGAACAATTAAACAAAGTAGAAAGTAAAGTAGAAATGCAGAAATCCAGAAATGAATAGAATTCGTTTTAGCAAAGAAGTTGGGCTGTGAAATACTCATCTTTAAAGTACTGAAAAACATGAGCTGAACATGATATTCTGGGCAGTTTTAGGGCTCTATCAGTAACACAAAAGGCTACTATGTTTTTGGTGAGAAGAACTGCCAGTTTTAAAGCACATTTGATACTATGGGGATTCACTTTTCTCTTTATTTTGCAGAACTGCTGTATAAAAATAATGGAACACATAGATAACATCATGACCTGCAGTACATGCCTTCAGCTTGTTCCTGCAAAAGTTCTGGCACAATTAATATTTTACTGTCTTATATTTCTATTATGTAAAACTCTGCAAATAAATAGAAATTTTGTACTAAAATCGTCAGAAACATACCATATTTAAGTTGTAAATATGTAAAGAATGCGTTAACTTATTTTTAATCAATAAAACATGCAATTTAACTGGGGGTGTTTACATGTTTGCATACAACTATAAACCTTTTACGATAAACAGTAAAAATGGCAAAAAAAAAACGTATATTAAATTATATTAACATTAAATCGAACATTTTATTTCTGAAAAGTTAAAATTTTGGAGATAGTTTCATCCTGACAATGAGGATATTCATATTTTACTATATACTAAAAAAATTGCCTGAATTTTGTGTATAGCGCCAGGATGCTGAGTCCAGTTACCTGATAGCTCCAAGTCAGAACTGCCCTCCTCCTGTGTGTTTCTCCACTGTTTCTCTTGTGTGACTGATTGTTTAAGCAGCTGATATGCTTTTGTCTCTGGAAAAAAAGAAAAAGATACACACAAAATCGGCTGATCAAATATTTGTGCAAGACCTGGGCTTCCAACTTTCCAAAGTATCCGTGTTTGACAAACCAACAGGACCCTTTGAGGGCTCTGATGAGCAAAGAGAGGAGGAGGAGAACACAGAGAGACAGCACTAAACTATTGATTTAGTCCACAGACAGACAGCCGTCGCTGCGCAACAAGCGTACCATCCTTTTGTGTTATCACTACATCTGTTAGACTTCTATTCAGACAAACTGTCCTTCAGTCTCTACAAACTCTAAATGGAAGACAGTGGTGATAGAGCAACTTCAATCCAAACTGCAGTCTCTTTACTCAAGATTAATCATAGGCGGAAAATGAAATTTGGCTTTTTGCTTCAGGTCTGCTAGCACTGCAGACTGTTGAAGTTAAATCCTTGTGAGTGAATGTCTGTCTGTTTGATCACTTTTTCCCATTTATGCGCACTTTATAGCTTCCAACATAACACACTTCTAGCATTTTATTTGATTTTCGCCCGGCTTGAACTTTTGTAAAGCCTATTCAATGCAACATTCGGGTTAGCCACAGTGATGTAGGTTAGCTACAGTAACACGTTGATTAACGATGCTTATTTATTCCCTGTAGTGATTTGTGAAAAGTGCTCCAGTAATTACTCAAAAAAGTAATCAATTCCTAATTGGTTCTCTCAAACTGCAAGGGAAAACAAACGCACACACACACACACACACACACACACACACACACACACACACACACACACACACACACACTTCTAAGCCGCTTCTCCTTCTGGGTCGCAGGGGGTGCTGGAGCCTATCCCAGCGGTCATCGGGCAGAAGGCAGCATATACCCTGGACAGGTCGCCAGTCCATCGCAGGGCAGATAGACAAAAAGACAGACATATTCACTCACACACTCACACCTAGGGGTAATTTAGCATGTCCAATTAGCCTGACTGCATGTCTTTGGACTGTGGGGGGAAACCGGAGTATCAGGAGGAAACCCACACAGACACAGGGAGAACATACAAACTCCACACAGAAAAGACCCTGGTCACTCGGCTGGAGAATCAAACCCCGGCCCTGCTTGCTGTGAGGTAACAGCGCTACCCACCACATCACTGTGCCGCCCACAAACAGAAAAATATTATAAAAATGTACTTATTACTTTACTTCTAAGATACTCTCTAAAACTCATACAATCTGTACAGACTTTAAAACCTCTGGGAAATCAAAATAAAGAAAGTGCAGGAAATATAATTTAAAAGGCCTGTCACTAGCCCTGTCTGTGCTCTGAACACACAGTCAGTTATGCTTGATTACATTATGATTGGCTAATGCTATAAACACCTATAAACCAGTCAGTAGACACAGTCTAAAAACAGCTACCTGAAAACGCCTTAAGGCTTATGTTTTATTCATACACTCTTGAATGTAAATCAAGTCTGGCTGGTTTAGATGAGGTGGGGATCTATCATCATCTTCTATCAGTTTAACCTTAGCAAGATTAGATGCTTCAACAGGTTGTTCACTGAGTTTACAGGACTTGCATGCACCATGCCGGTCATATGATGCATGCACCATGCCGGTCATATTCACTTTTAAAGTCAAGCAGTCAGTTGTCGCAGGCAACACACGCACATGCAAAGTACATACATGGACTGGCATAAATAATTTATATACAGCGAATGTATGTTTTGAACATATCCTGTGTAATTAATATTATTCTCCTAAAGACATAAGTAATGCAACTAAAAGAATCTTTGTTAAGGTACATCACACTCCTATGTCACTGCTATCCCCAACTATGTTTATGAATAAGTGATAGTCATCATTCATTAAAATTTGAATGAAAAAAATTGTATATCAAGCAAAGAAATTAAGTTTTACTATTGCATTAATACATGTAAAGAAATAAAACACAACAAACAGCTGCATAAAACATTCTAGCCTAAACAACTGAAAAGTCCTCATTTAAACATCCGTAAGTCATCATAAAACTGATTATGAGTCATGCCTTCAAAGTATACAGCTCAGCTCCATGCAAAGAGGACAAAATATACAGCAATGCCCCATTATCTCGATGTTCTTAGTACTGTTGACATGTAACTTTCAATATCGCAACAGCGTATTTGCATTTCTCATTTTAATGACTGAGAAATCCAGGCATTAGTTACATGCAGAACATTTGAAAGTGGCTTTCATGTATGCTACATGGCTTACATAAACACCATTGTGCACATACAGCAATGGATATAGACATGAAAAAGGTTATATTTAGGTGGTTGGGGTGTTTGCTGTGATGACTGCAAAAGAAACTGCACACTAAGTCCCCACTGTCCGCCTGTAAACATCTCCTAAGTAGGCAGCGCCAGCGGAGGCTGTTTTTGTACTACCATGCCTTTGATTAGTTGCAGTGAGAAACTGGACTTCTTTCTGTTGGCCGTGCACTTTGGGGAGGCCAGCAGATGAAAGGCACAGTATGAAATCAGATAGCCAAGTGGAATAATGGACAGTTTTACATTTCTGAGCCCGGTGCTGGGGACTTGCTACCCTGGACTCTTAAAGACATGCCTTCACATCCAGTCTTTTCAAGTCTGCTTCTAGCCGCCATTGTTTAGAAGATAATGAGAACCAATGCCGGATCTCGTGCGGCACCCCCCACTCGGCCAGCGGACAATTAAACAGCCGCATTATGCTGCCCGAGAAGCTCGGTTTCACCCGTACCGAGAAGGGAAGGTGGGGTGGGGGGGGATGTTACAGACAAGCTTGTTTTCTCTGCCGATAATTAGAGGACCTGCTCTACTCTTCAGGTGGGACTTTGACCCCTGATTCACCTTGATCATCCTTCCACAGCTATCCATTTGGGGAAAAAAGGGGACCCCCCATTATCCACTGAGGCAAGAGAAAGACAAAACAAGCACAGAAGAACTCCCAAACGGGCGGTTCTCGGCACTGCCTTTTTACCTCTAATAGGAATACTTTCCACAGGGCTTTGGTCGGCTCTGTCCTCTTCACCACTTTGTACTCCTGGAAGAAAGGAGAGAGAGAGAGAGAAAGCATAGCTCAGTGAGAGGGGGAGAACAGGAGAGAGAGAATGAGAGAGAGACAGAGAGAGACAGAGAGAGAGAGAGAGAGAGAGAGAGAGAGAGAGAGAGAGAGAGAGAGAGACAGAGAGAGAGAGAGAGATGCAGGGGGGCTGTTGAGCAGCCTTTTTGTGTTTAAAGGGGAAAAAAGGTCCACAAGGCTTTATCAGATAGAAGAAATGGAATTCTGAAACTGTGTTTTCTCCTGAGGACCACAAAGCCCCAGCACCCTGCTGTATCTTCTACTAGGATGGGAGACGCTATATTGAGATTTTCCATCACAGCATTATGCTTACAGCATGAGCTTGTCTGTCTGGTTATGGAATACTTATAGTTTTCCTCTCTGACCTGTGGGGCAGCAAGTGCTGCAACTGTCTGGTTAAACTACTGCTTAAAGTGGGCGTTGGCTCTTAGTTCCACTTGGTTCTCTTGGTATCGGCTATAACAGCAAATAAGTTGCAACCTTTTCAGCTTCTGCCTACTCACTAAACAGCAGACAAGAATCTCTAATTAATACTGATAGAACAGTATTCTCTGCATGATAAAAATTGTAATAATATTCACTTATTACACCCTGCCCCCACACAAGGCAAATTAACATAACTTCAGTAACGCTTGGAATTCATAAAATACATCTTGTTGAAAATGTAATCATCATACATTAATACAATCTATAAATTTTGAGTCATAATCTTTGTTTAAATCCTGAGTTTGGAGTAGTAGGGGATAATGTACAGCAAGCACGTCATTGTTCCAAAGAAAGCACTACAATGTGGTTAAGATCTAAGGTCTAATACACAGTACTTACCACAGGGCCACTTAGCCCACCGCTAATTTTAAATAATTTGGTTGACCATTTTTTACAAAAACAAAAAGCTCTAGGGTTAATAACATCACAACAGGCAAGCATAGACCTACTTGCAATTGTAATACTAAAGGAAAATTAATTCATCAAATCAGTGTGAAACAATGCCGGAGACAAAATCATCTATGAAATCTTGTGAAATCAAGTAAAGAGAGGTGTATTTATTCAAATACAGGAGCAGTCAAACTCATTTTAGTATTCATTTACTTAATCAAGTATCAAGTTTGCAAAAGTTTGAACATGAATTACAAGTGTCTGCAGATTTTATTCCACAATTGATTTTTTCAATTTTTCATACTTTTTATGAGTTTAACATATTAGGAAAAAAAGGCACATTCTTTCCTGCAATATGTTAAATATGTTAAATTGAGCAAATAAGCAGTAATTGTGCATTACATTTTTCAGCAGTGTTTTCTGTGTAAGGATATGTTAACTTATTTTCACAACAAAACCTGTAAAACCTGTTAGGGCGCCCAAACTTTGCCACACCATCCATCATGTTTTCTATTGTCAATTTAAAAAATGTTATTCACAGAGTATGCACTGTAGAACAGAGAATGTTAGAATATAAGCAGCTGATATTACACTTCACCTCAAGTGAAGTGTCATATCTAAGTTACACGATATGGGAATATTTAAAACAAAAAAGATTGTTTATAGTGTAAAACTTTCATTTTGATGGTCAACTGGTGGTATGTTAAACCACATATGCCTGAAACATGGAGATAAATCACAAAATCAGCCCAAAGATGAGGTATGGATCAGCATTAATGCTAACTGTACCCAAAAAGAACAGTAAACCTTACATGTCATTTTTTTTATTCATAAAAGCACAAAATGTGTTCTCATTGTGATATTCAAGTACTATTTCTTTACAAATGGAGATATTCAAACAATCTCAGAATATTCCCAGACTTGCACTGACCTTGTGTGCCAGTGGCGTTAAATGATTTCTTGGAGAGTCTGGCCAGTTTGATCTCCACGCTGTCATGCAGGAGTGAGGGTAAGCTGCTACACGAGGACTCCTCACTCTCTGACAAGTGATGTGTTTCAGCTGCACGGGTCAAAAGCCTCTTCAACAGCACTTCGGCCTGTATCCCAAACACACACACACAGAAACACCTGTAACTCCAGACACCTCAAACCAGACTGAGCTTTGTCCAGCATTCTGATCCTGGGTAAATTATATTTTGTACCACTTACAGTCAGAGACCTATGATGGGACAAGAGTGATATCAAATTCAGGATTTATTTGATTGTTTTGTCACCAATTGCATAACTGATAACACTATTCAGACAATGGGGGTGTTATCAGTTGAGGAGATCCTGGCCACCTCATCCACTTAAGATATCTCTTTACAGAAAATGTTGCAAGATCAGAAGGAAGATGTTACAAGAAGAAGTTGAAGCCTGATAGTTGATGATGACATCTTTGAACATATCTCCAAACCCATCACTGTAATCAGAGAAAAGGGAGTCTATCTATTCTTCAAAGCCCACCACTCAAATGGAGATGTCTGTTTGTAGCTTTTAATGAGCAGTAATGTTGGAAGCATTAGTTGATCAACAGATCTGAACACTCAAACACTTCAAATATGTGATTCTAACATTTCAATAGCGATCTACAGATCAATAAAAAATGTCAGTGCATACAGAGATTAACAGAACAGACTCTGACACAAGCATAGAGTTTTAATGTTCTATGCAAAACTCTTCCATTTATTTAATTTTCAGTCAAACAACCATCAAGTACAAGTCACTCATTTTTAAGCTTTTGGAAAAAAGTAGAAAAAAAAGAAAATTACACATGTTCAAAAGCTGAATATAATTATATTTTACAGTATTTAGTATGTTGAACATTTAGTGTGCCTTTATTACAGTTTTCATTCTTGGGAGACATGCTGTATTCAAAGAAATCAGCTACGATATTATTGCACACCTCCAAAGTTTTCTGGTTCTCATGACACATAATCCCAATTGCAAATTTAGACTTCACAGCCCATAATACCTTAATCCATATCTTAGATGCCTAGTTTTGATGACGTAGTGCAAATTTTCTTTTTTTCCTTTTCTCAGTTACGGCTTCTTCACAGCTACACACTCTTTAGACTGATTGTACTGTGATGTCTTCTCACAGTGGAAGGATACACAGAACTTCCTAAGGATATTTTCAGATCTGAAGAAGAGTGGAGCTTGATTTTCTGACAGTTTTGGTGATTGACCAAGTCTTGCATGGATCATTTTCTCTCGATCTTTTTTTTTCTATTTCAGTTTAGGAAACTTCTGTTTTTCACTTCCATTGACTTTCCCCTTCCTTATACAAGTGGATTATCTTGTATCTAATCTATTCGGAAATATCTCCTTCAGTTGCTTTAGATGCTGATATAAGGCGACTACAGTGGGTTTGGGTAGTTGTTTGTGTGAATGTTTCTATTCATATACATTAAATTTTATTTAAAGGAGAATATAATGTCAGTCAGAGCTTTGGGGAAAGTATTTGATGGAATGACACGTAACTGGTTGGTTTTAAGTTTGGAATGAGGGAAGAAAATATGTATATAAAAAAATAATACATAGTCTGACGTTTGCTTCTTTAGTTTTGCACTGAAGCTACAGGGCTAATGAAGCTAGTAATTAAGCATATAGTTACCAGTTTAGCATCATGCAAACTGCATGCTTAGAACATTGCACACTTGCATAATCGTGAACAGATTTAAGTGGTTTCTGAAACTGCATGAAATACAGTTATCCATAAAAATGGGAAAAAAGTACAAAGTATGGTTTGAGGGAAGTGTGGAATGATTTATGCATGCAGCATGATGCTAAATTTCATCACTTAGCTCCACAGGCCTCATAGCTCCACCCTGGATGACTACATTTGGGTAAGGAGAAAATTGTGTAAATTTGACTTTGGGCTGAAACATCACTTTAACATATGGCTGAATAAAGGCTAAATGCCAAGGTTTCAATAAAACATTTAAAATATCAGTGAATGCAAATGTTGGTCCTTTTTTGGTAGCTGAGCTTTTGCAGCAGTGCAGTTAGACCCATGTGCAAAATGGTTTTTGATCTCACGAGTAAGTGAACAAGGTTGAGAGAGTGAAAGGACGCTGCTGAAGCGGAGTGTCTTTTACACATTCACTTGTCTTTCTGCTCCCCTCAGCCATAAGGACGAGAGAGCTGCAGGATCACACTCTTGAGAGCCTGACTCTTCTTTTCACTTCTTTATCTCTCTCTCTCTATAATTTTGCCATTGCACATTCTCAGTCACATATACAATAGCAAATCCTACTACACAGCTGAGATTCAGACAAGGACATTCTCTGAAACAGTGACTGAATTTGAAAGCAAGCGCTAAAATTAAGGATGCTTGTGTTAATAAGTCTATTTTGACAGGATTTAATTTATGAGTCAGCAGAAATATGGTCACGTTAAGCATATTTTGTGGACTGGTTTTCCCTCTCCAGTCATTGCATGGACATCTGCACAAGAGCACCTGATTTCATTTAAAGAAAGACTGATTAGTCAAACCAGTTGTTGGATAATAAAATAATATTGGGCTTCAACAAGGACAGACTTTGAACAGAAGGTTCAACCAACACACGAACATACACAAAACCACTACTAGCTGTATTAGTACTAGTTGTGTCTTTTGGAATGTAAGTGTTTTCCTGAGCAAATAAACACTTAATGACAAGATAAACAGATTTTAACTATGATTTGCACAATATTGTACAACCATTTGGTAAAACTGCCATTTTCACACTCCAGTACTAGGATATGAAACTCCAGAGTGATGAAGTGATGCCAGGTAAAACTCCACCTTTGTCCATTATTTGTAGTATTTATTTAATTTCAATGCTTGTATTGTTAAGAAATCTAAAAGACAGGACATGCTTTATTGGCAGTAACAGAGATCAAAAAGAGAGATGCTCAACAGCTCTGGGGGCGGGGGTTACCTTGCCGGTGTAGGAGGCATTGTTATGCACTAGGAGTGGCGTGAAGAGCTGCACGATGCTGTCGAGGGGGAGAACCTCCTGTTGCAGTAGCTGAAGGACATGTGTAAACCAGCGATCCCACAGAGCAGCACTCTCTGACGACAGACATGACCTGTAGCGCAGACACATAGGCCTCAGCAATACATCCGTATCATCAGCAGATTAAAGTATTGTTAAAATTAATTATATGGAAATAATTTGTTCTATGATGGTATTTCACAAAAGAAATGACAATGACAAAGAGGGTAATCAAATACAATGACATGTATGATTATTGTCAAGTCAACAGTCAAGGATAGTCAAGGTGAACTACCTTGAATATAAAATGAGTATAAAATGCAGTGTAATGTTCTGCTTCCTTGAATATTTTATCATTTATTATTATTATACACAACTGTGCAAAGGTTAGAGACCACTGGTCATTAAGTATTTATTCCTTTTTCAGTGTCAGGGAAAAAGCAAAAAATGTAACAAAATTTAACATAAATTTAACAAAAAAAAAAAAAAATCACACACACACACACACACACACACACACACACACACACACACACACACACACATATATATATATATATATATATATATATATATATATATATATATGCACTGCTCAAAAAAATAAAGGGATCACTTAAACAACACAATATAACTCCAAGTAAATCAAACCTCTGTGAAATCAAACTGTCCACTTGGGAAGCAACACTGATTGACAATCAATTTCACATACTGTTGTGCAAATGGAATAGACAACAGGTGGACATTATTGGTGATTAGCAAGACACTCAATAAAGGAGTGGTTCTGCAGGTGGAGACCACAGACCACTTCTCAGTACCTTTCTGCTTTCTGGCTGATGTTTTGGTCACTTTTGAATGTTGGTGGTGCTTTCACACTCGTGGTAGCATGAGACGGACTCTACAACCCACATAAGTGGCTCAGGTAGTGCAGCTCATCCAGGATGGCACATCAATGTGAGCTGTGGCAAGAAGGTTTGCTGTGTCTGTCAGCGTAGTGTCCAGAGCCTGGAGGCGCTACCAGGAGACAGGCCAGTACCTCAGGAGACGTGGAGGAGGCCGTAGGAGGGCAACAACCCAGCAGCAGAAACGGTTAGAAACTGACTCCATGAGGATGGTATGAGGGCCCGACATCCACAGATGGGGGTTGTGCTCACAGCCCAACACCGTGCAGGACGCTTGGCATTTGCCAGAGAACACCAGGATTGGCGTTGTGGGGTGGCATTTCTTTGGAGGGCCGCACAGCCCTCCATGTGCTCGCCCGAGGTAGCCTGACTGCCATTAGGGACAGAGATGAGATCCTCAGCCCCCTTGTGAGACCATATGTTGGTGCGTTGTTGCTGGGTTCCTCCTAATGCAGGACAATGCTAGACCTCATGTGGCTGGAGTGTGTCAGCAGTTCCTGCAAAATGAAGGCATTGAAGCTACCTGAATCCGATTGAGCACATCCGGGACATCATGTCTTCTTCCATCCACCAACATCACGTTGCACCACAGACTGTCCAGGAGTTGGCGGTATTCAATGAGAATATTTCATTCATTCAGATCTAGGATGTGTTATTTGAGTGTTCCCTTTATTTTTTTGAGCAGTGTATATATACATATATCACATTTCTTGTGTTTTGTTTATTGACCTGTTGCCTTTAGTACAACTTCCATTTTTTTCAGAAAATCTATCCTTTCTATGCTTTCAGTGTTTAAAACAAAAACCTGCAGGGATATTCTTTTAGAAGCTGGAAGTTTTGAAAGTTTGTTGCATTTGCTTCTCCTATAACATTCAATATGGAGTGACTAGTACATTGTTCTGAGAACACCAGCATTTTTGTTTTAATTTGCAAATGTTCATTTTTTTTTAATCTATTTTCTTTTCTCAGCAACAGCTTCTTGACAGCTTCACATCTTTTCAGACCCATACTGTTGAGCTGTCTTCTCTGAAAAAGAGACAGAAACACCTGCGGATTTTTCAGATCTAAAGCAAGTGGAGCTTGATAAAAGCATTAAGTACTGTTTATCTGATGGTGACAGTTTGGTGGGCTAATAAACCTCCTTAAAATGAATGACTTTTACTTTATAGCCATTTTCAGTGAAAATTAAATAATTTGAAGGGTGGTCTCAGACTCTTTTTTAATACTCTTTTCTGGGCCATACATTCATGGAATTTGTAACATGTCAATTTAAGTGAATGTGATGCTGATGATATGTGCTGATAAATAAAATGAAATAAGTTCACAGCCTAAACTGGTGAGGATCTCTGCCCCTAGTGTACTTGTCTAGAGTACTAGTTTAAGCACACTCATTTAATGACTGCGGTGGGCAAAGTATTATCTTTAGCATGATAAATGATAAATGAGCACATCACAATACTTAATATACTACATTTAACACATTGCCTTTACTTACTTAAAATAGTAAATTAAATATCTCAAAAAAATAATCAAAGGAACAGAAAAGGCCAAGAGGGTGGCATTCAGCCGTGCCCTGGTAGCTGCTCACAAGGAGGTTCATTTTACTGCACCTTATCCATGTTGCATCTGTAGCAGTGGACCAGTGTGTGTTGACCAGGTCGCTGGGCAGCAGACAACCCTGGGACATGTTCCATGACAACCAGGGCAACTGCTGCAGGACCACAGCTCCACACACACTCAGCTCCTCTCCTTTCAGTCCCCCACGCTGACTGCACAGCCTGGTAAATATATACAGCTATATGAGCCATCTTCATAGAGCCTTGAGGGGCTGTGCACACACACATATACAGGTCCTTCTCAAAAAATTAGCATATTGTGATAAAGTTCATTATTTTCTGTAATGTACTGATAAACATTAGACTTTCATATATTTTAGATTCATTACACACAACTGAAGTTGTTCAAGCCTTTTATTTTTTTTAATATTGATGATTTTGGCAAAAAAGTAAAGAAAAAACAAAAATCCCTATCTCAAAATATTAGCATATTTCATCTGACTAATAAAAGAAAAGTGTTTTTAATACAAAAAAAGTCAACTTTCAAATAATTATGTTCAGTTATGCACTCAATACTTGGTCGGGAATCCTTTTGCAGAAATGACTGCTTCAATGCGGCGTGGCATGGAGGCAATCAGCCTGTGGCACTGCTGAGGTGTTATGGAGGCCCAGGATGCTTCTATAGCGGCCTTAAGCTCATCCAGAGTGTTGGGTCTTGCGTCTCAACTTTCTCTTCACAATATCCCACAGATTCTCTATGGGGTTCAGGTCAGGAGAGTTGGCAGGCCAATTGAGCACAGTAATACCATGGTCAGTAAACCATTTACCAGTGGTTTTGGCACTGTGAGCAGGTGCCAGGTTGTGCTGAAAAATTAAATCTTCATCTCCATAAAGCTTTTCAGCAGATGGAAGCATGAAGTGCTCCAAAATCTCCTGATAGCTAGCTGCATTGACCCTGCCCTTGATAAAACACAGTGGACCAACACCAGCAGCTGACATGGCACACCAGACCATCACTGACTGTGGGTACTGGACACTGGACCTTTGGCATTTCCTTCTCCCCAGTCTTCCTCCAGACTCTGGCACCTTGATTTCCGAATGACATGCAAAATTTGCTTTCATCCGAAAAAAGTACTTTGGACCACTGAGCAACAGTCCAGTGCTGCTTCTCTGTAGCCCAGGTCAGGCGCTTCTGCCGCTGTTTCTGGTTCAAAAGTGGCTTGACTTGGGCAATGCGGCACCTGTTTCTACTCCAGACTCAGTCCACTGCTTCCGCAGGTCCCCCAAGGTCTGGAATCGGCCCTTCTCCACAATCTTCCTCAGGGACCGGTCACCTCTTCTCGTTGTGCAGCGTTTTCTGCCACACTTTTTCCTTCCCACAGACTTCCCACTGAGGTGCCTTGATACAGCACTCTGGGAACAGCCTATTCGTTCAGAAATTTCTTTCTGTGTCTTACCCTCTTGCTTGAGGGTGCCAATGATGGCCTTCTGGACAGCAGTCAGGTCGGCAGTCTTACCCATGATTGCGGTTTTGAGTAATGAACCAGGCTGGGAGTTTTTAAAAGCCTCAGGAATCTTTTTCAGGTGTTTAGAGTTAATTCGTTGATTCAGATGATTAGGTTAATAGCTCATTTAGAGAACCTTTTCATGATATGCTAATTTTGTGAGATAGGAATTTTGGGTTTTCATGAGCTGTATGCCAAAATCATCAGTATTAAAACAATAAAAGACCTGAAATATTTCAGTTGGTGTGCAATGAATCTAAAATATATGAAATTTAATTTTTATCATTACATTATGGAAAAGAATGAACTTTATCACAATATGCTAATTTTTTGAGAAGGACCTGTATATGCCTGTGGGCTTCTAAATATGTGAGTCTTTAATGCACATGCTCATACACAAAGATGAATGGATAAACACAACCTGCCTTCGACAAACAACTAATCACAGCCTTTACATCTACCAATATGAGCAAATTAAAAAAAGTGAGATGATTCTACGATGCCAATGCACGTCTATTTGTTGACAGACATCTTAATTATCGGCCCCACAATTCAACAGCAAGAAGGGGTTACTATGACAATTCAGCATGATCTGAAACCCCTTAGAGGCCAAGATTTATTG
Source organism: Pygocentrus nattereri (assembly GCF_015220715.1). Taxonomy (NCBI): domain Eukaryota; kingdom Metazoa; phylum Chordata; class Actinopteri; order Characiformes; family Serrasalmidae; genus Pygocentrus; species Pygocentrus nattereri. The sequence continues at coordinate 25,972,063 of NC_051220.1, forward strand.
CTAGAGTGTTGTTGGTGCCAAGTAATGGCACTTAATTTAAAGTGAGTGCTCTTAAAGACAGGATAATGCAATTTCCACTGGAAGCGTGAACACTACACAGTAATGAGAAAAAGAAGTTTCAAGCAAAGCAGAACATCATACCTGATAATATCTCTCAGCTTCTGCTCACTGACTGGAGAGCTACTGTACAGCTTGTCGTCTTTTGCAGGGAGACGTTCCTCAATGCTGTCCAGTAGATAAAAAAATCCTTCCATCGAAAGCCTGAAAATAAACAAATTAATAAATTATATATATATATATATATATATATATATATATATATATATATATATATATATATATATATATATATATACATACACACACACACAAAATGTTGGTGCAATTCAGTGTATATTTCATGCTCTCTTACACCAAGGAATAATGGCAATAAAATATTAAAACCCCAATGATCACTTTTTAATAGCAAAAAGAGAAAGACCATCCATTAAGGTGGATCTTGGGTGGCAGTACAAATAAGATATGAACCTTGTGCCTAATATGTCTGGGTTTAGTGAAACCATATCTGTCTTCCTGGAGTATTAAGCTCTGGGTGGCCCTCAGTGAATGGTGCCTGCAAAGCTCAGACCCAAATCCTGAGCCTTGGCCACATAAAAGCCCCAAAAAGAATTTATGACAATCTATAATGGGCCATGGGGTCAGAGGCCACCAAACAATCGCTGCCTCTCTTTGGCAGGTTGTTTCCTGGTAACATCCTGATTAAGCTGCCTGTGCGAATTATATCCATGACATTCCTAGAGCACAATTCATCTAGGCTAAGTCCACTTCAGAAGGGCTGTAGCAGCATGGAAAGCCCTGCCCCCTTCAGTAAAAGATTGAGAGCTTCTCTCCATTTTATTCTGTAGGACCCTTCAAACCAGACCTTTCCCAATAAGAACAAAAATTACATTATTTAGAGCCAGCATTTGACTATTTATCGACTGCACCTACCCACCGGGTATTGTTGTCTGTATTGATTTTGGACATATTTCTTCCATGTCTGCCATGTAGAATCATCTCTGCTTCTGCTAACGGTCTCTTCCCAATAGCTGACAAGTACAGCAGGACAATGAAGACACTAAGCTAATCAATAACAGGACTGCTTGACAAGGGGTCAATTCAATAATATTATGAAAGGTACAGCAAAATATGGTATAAAAATAAAAAATAATAATTTCATGTCCCTAACTATCAGGGCCTTACTAATGAAGAAGACTGAAAGCGATTTTAAGTGGATAAAAATTCCAGTATGAAATAATATAGGCTGCAATAATTTAATATTAATTAATATTATTAATATGTATAATTAGCTACATAGTACTTTGTTGACAGATATGATTGTCAATATTCAAATGTCACATTTCCTCTCTAAACAGCAGAAGCTAAAAATCCCTTATATAATATAAATAATGAAGCTTGGGATGTACACAGTTTCTCAAGTACTTAATGCGCAAGGTGAGAGTATTGAGAGTATGTGAATAAGGGAAAAAACACTATTTGGTACTTATTACATTTCAACACATCAAGGCAGAGAAAATACAGAGACTAACAATTCAATCAAAACAAGTTTTATGCTTTTAACAGGACAAAAATGTTACAGTTTTGCATGTGTTTGTGAATAAGTAGCTAAGTACATCACACTATGCTGCTTTTTGAACACAAGTGCTTTAAAGTGAGCATATTGCCAAGGTCATTACTGATTTTTTTAAAATTCTACATTAAACAGTTCAAATGCAAAGAAAGTCACTCAGAGTGATTTGATGTGAAATGCTTTGTTACAGAGACACTTGCAGAGTCAGAATTGTTCACAGTGCTGGTGATAGGAACCAGACATCTGAAGAGTTTAATGCCACCGAAAGCTCCTTCACAGAAAGTCATTAAATGGTTAAATATACGCTGCCTGATGTCACCGACACTTTGTTCTACAGTAGTATTGCCATAAAGTTGTGGCCTAAAATGTATTTTAGTCGATTTATTTCGATCCATTCATGGTAGAGTGGTACATGCAGGGTGTTTTTTTCAGATTTATCACTATTTTACCATCATCAACATTACATATAAATACTCAGAAGACACAAAGATTTACCGGTGGTTTTGGATAGTCAATAAAATGTCTCTATTTGTTTTGTAGATATTGGACACCTGTCCCATCAACATCACTGTAAAGAAATTAAGAGTCTGCAAGTTTCTCTGCAATGAACCACTTCATATGAAACCACTCTGAATGTCTGTTTACAAGTCGAGCACTGAATTTTTCTGAAATTTTAAGAACATGGTTGTGATGGCAGATGTAACGCTGCTTTACTGCTAACTAGGTAAATATGTTAGCTGATGTTAGTTAGCTATAGGTCCAGAAACAGTCGACATAGGTTATATTTCTCTGATGTAATATATTGGAACATCATCCACTGAGAAGAAAATATCTTGGTAAGATGACAAGTCTTTATTGGCCTCTACACTGTAAACTTACATAAGGTGATTTGCAAATGCACTGTCTCAAAAAAAATTAAGTAAAGTTACTTATCAGGTTCAAGCCTAAATATATGCTATTTATAATTGCCTTCTGATTTTCAGTGATATAAACTTCTGCAGTAAGTAAGGTAAACACAAACAGAGCAAACAGAGCAAATACTAAGTTTCCATTGAGCTGGCAGTACTTTTTCAAGTCCTGCTTATCTTGATTTAGTTAGGTTAACTTGAATCAAACATTCTTTCATGTGTAGATAAGACCAGAATCCCCCATTTCTGAGCACTCTAGCAGCTTAACATATGCTTGCCATTCTGTTCGTATTCATGGTGATAGGCTGAACTGATAAACTTGAACACAAAATGCCATCATGGTAGGGCTGAGGAAAAAAATAGATCCTTAGATGCATTGCAATGCGGATGTGGGCGATTCTGAATCAATTCACAAATGTTAAAAAATCAATTTTCTAAATTTTAATTTATAACATAATGTTGACAGAACACAAAGACAGAACTTGGAAGTGTGTAAGTGCAGCACCTGGACAGTCTGTGGCAGCACATAACAAAAATACAATGAATGAGCGAGAAATCCGACCAGCTCCCTCTGCATTAAAGCCAGGTTAGCTCATAAATGTTAAGAAGAGACATTTTGTCCTTTCAACAAAAAAATCAGACCACCTTGGGAGCCACAACATTTAATGCCCAGTATGTCTCAGTGTGCAGATGTCCTAGTATAGGCTAAAACATAAGAACAAAAATGCAGACTCACTTTGCTCTGCTTTAAGCTTTAGCTCAGCTATAGCTGTGTTTCTTCCATCTCCACCATAACTTTTTCTCAGACGTAGAGCAGCCTATTGTAAAATGTCTCTCATTGTTCAGCTGTTTTACGAGGATAAATTTGCTTCTTATTCTTCAGCTTCTTGTTCGAATTTTTCCATTCCACCTTAAATTCTGACTGAGGCGCCGAATGTACATGCGGCACCATTTAACGTGGAACAGAAAAAAATCAAAAGAGAAGCGACTCAATCTTTGGAACCTTTTAGTGTTTGACAGCCACTCGTTGCAGATTTAACGCTGCTTCAAACCATCCATTCATTTCCAAATGTTTGTCTGAACTAAATCTCTCTCTGCCTTGTCATTTGCTACTAGCCAGGAGAGACTGTGTTGCTAAGTGACCTGCAGTCTCATTGTGAAACGGGGCTATCGCACTATGTTGTACATTTTAATGCCACAGTGACTCCTGACTCTCTACAACAAGTCTGACCAAATCTGAAGTTATAAAATCACAAAAGAAACTGGGTAGGATGGCTGTAACATGCTGCATGGACATCCACTCCCACTGGATCTTATTTCACTGTAACTGCACATTTTATCATAGACGAGTGGAAGCAGCATCTAATGTGCTACAAACAAAAGCAGTGAATGAGAGCCTTCCAGTTCACTTGCCACATCACTTCCACTTGTTTCATTAATAAAAGATATTATAAGTAAATGCATTATGGATCATTACAAATACTTTGCTTTAAAAGTACCAAGTCCTCACAGTGAGAAAAAAGAAATCCTGTATAGAAAATGAGATGCATCAATAATCGTTTTATAATCGTATCACAGCCCTCTGAATCGTAATCATAACCGAATCGAATCGTGAGGTGCCAAGAGATTCCCACCCCTACATCATGGTGAGAAAAAAACATGTAAAATGCTTCACATTTAACATGAGAGTATGTTATGACACAAAAGTAACATTTTGCAGGGTGAATTATATTCATAAATTAGAAAAAATTTGTGTTAACAGAGAGGATAAGGATTATGCAAGAAACAGCATGTACTACTAGATTCGTATTAGTATTCATAAAAAATAGTCATGTAAAATTTATGTATAGTAAAAGTATAGTTTTAGCTTACATCTGAAGAGGTAGCCTCCAATATTCAACCACTATTTTCCCTCAGCCTTTTTGGATAATCAAATGTTTTCAAATGTGTTCCTCGGCTTGCTGCCAAATTTTTTGCCGTAATGTTTTTAGCTTTTTCCCAAAAGAGTTATCACCTAAAAGAAAGGTCTCCAGCCATACGTTAATTTCAACACATGTCCTTTTTGTTACCTGTGGTTAACCAGGTTTCTCTTTATTAACTAAGTATACTTGAATATCAAAATTAATGCGCAATGCACATTCCTAATTGCAGTACTTGGAAAAGAGTTTCTTAGATTTATGTGTAGGACTGTTCTCTGTTCTATTATTTTTCATCAGTTATCTACGATGTTATAACATTATTCTCATGCTAAGGGTTAGGTTTTCATACATTTGACTTGTTTTTGTTTTTTTTGTAACTATGACAGTATTTCATGTTCAAATCTACCATTGTTGCCTAATATTTAAAAATGGATAACTCATGTTGGGTTCTCAAGTTGTCTGAGGTTTTGCCTTATCATCAAAACATTGCGAGCCCCAACAATGACATGATCAATAAAAACCTGCAATTGTTGCTAAAATATCACCCATCATTTCATTGATGTTGATAAAACTGGAGGTCTTCAATATCAATATTGGCAAATACATTGTCTGGGCTCTTTTCTATATGTGATCAGCTAGCACTTATCCACACTATACATCCTGTATACATGATCAGTCCAAACCAAACTAGCCAGCGAGAGCTGATCCAATAAGGGAGTGAGTGCAGTTGTATGTTGGAAGATATGATATGATCTTTACATCTGGTCTGTTACAATACATCATTGTAAACCATTTCTACTGTTAGTCTCACAAAAGACAGACAGATTCACATACTAAATGGCTAAGGGAAAATACAACTCCCAGCTCACCTTGGTCAAAGTGGAAGTGAGGGCAATAGAAGAGGCCTCTTTTCAGCACTGAAAATAGAGAAACACCTTGACCCTGCACTCAATCGGACAACATACACACCACTATATTGCCCAGAGATGCTGAGATTTACACTAATGGCTTGCTCTCTCTCTGAGGTGAGAGAAGAAAAGGGATGAGTGTCTCACCTACACTCTTCACATTGACACTAAAACACTCTGCTTATGCTCAACTTACACAGAGCAGTGTAAGAAAATCAGCAGCTATGTGCTTGCTCAGCACCACTGAAGTAAATCTAAGAAAAACAGCACACTTGCATCTGAATCAAAAAGAGGCTTCAAATGTTAGAAAATGAAATTTTAGAAAATGTTAGAGTTTTCATATTTTTCTACAAAATATATCTTTTAAAAGCAACGAGTCACAAGTGCTAAGAGGTTCAATAATGTTCAGAAAAGCTGTAACAATAACAATCTCAAAAAATTCTCTCACCAAGCAACATCGTTGTAACTGTAGAATGTGGCTGCCAAGCAACGTAACAGTTAACAGATTATTCCATTCCATCAATAGTTTTAATAACTCCAGTATCTGCAGTTACACAGAATTCAACCGACACAGTCGGTGTATACCAGTTATTTCACAACAGCTTCAAATGTAGCTCGGCCAGTCAGATTTCAGAATCAGAACTATCCTTTTTATAAATATATTTTGGTCCAAAAGATGATACATTTCTGTCCAACAAAAGATACCAGTTTGTTTATTCAGTTTCTCATGCTCATGTTTCAATACACATACTGCACATAAAGATACATTTAGAATATACAATCATTATATTTTCCCTCTACTGCATTTTAAAGATATACTGCGAGAGGTGTAGTTTTAAACCCACATTTTAAAATGGATAGTTCCAATCTTAAAATCTGAATCTGATCAATTCAAATCTGTTGTAAAATAGTAATACTGTATGTATGCAACTTATTTTCTTAATAATTGATCTAAAAGATAATTGACTAAACAAGCTAAAAGCTAGCTATCAAGCTAACCCACTCCTCCATTAATGATCACTATGAGGCTTTAAGTTAAAGTATTTACAGAATTATTCACTGTAAATCTTCAAAACAAAGAATAGAAAAGTAGGTGTTACTTGAATTTCTGGCGCACTTCAAATATCCGTGTTCCTGGTACATCAGCCTTAAAAAGTGTTAAACTCATTGTGAGAAAACAAATGTTGGCCACCATTAGCTTGATGCTAACACAATACAGCAAACTGTCCTGAGCTGCAGCAAGAAATTGTAGGGGTGGCAATTTGGGGAGCATAAAACTCATTAAACATCACTATATTATGACATTTTCCTTTTCATTCGACAAAATGAAAAGTCTGTCCTCCTTCATCAGTTCATAGCTACTCTTTTGGTTCTTCAAGGGTTCTTTAATAAAGACAATGGTTCTATACAGTACCATGAACACTTGAAGAACCCTTTGCATGATTAAAGGGTGCTTTGCATCATGAAAGGTTCTTCAAATTGATGGGAGAACATTTATATAACATTTATATATTTTTGAAAAAGGTTCTATATAACACCAAATAGGATTCCGCTATTGTCATGATGTCAAGCTTGTAACAGTTGAAGAACTCCTTTTGTGCTAAATGAAACCCTTTTCAAAAAGATTCTATATAAAACCATTTACAAAACATTCTCCATCAATCTGAAAAACTTTCAGAATGCAAAAAATAATTTAATTATACATTCCAAGGGTTTTTGATAGCACATGGTTCTATATAGAACCATTTCTTTTACTAAAGGAACCTTGCAGAATCATCTTTTTTTTGTTTGTACTTGATAATAGTACCCTCCAAATAAACTAAATTTCAAAAGCAATAAGCCACTTGAGAGCATGTATACAGTCACTTCCCTATGAGTAAAGGGTGGGCGATAAAATCACAGTAACACATGGCCTCTTGTTGATTACTACTATAATAACACTCTATCTCAGATCTAGCCAACAATCAGCGAAATTGCACCTTCTTGATTCATTTATCATGGAAAAAACATTTAGTAATGCTATGAAACATAATATTCATTGCTAAACACCACAGTCACAAAAAAACAAAAAAAAAAACACTCACACTGAGCATGAACCAACTTGGCTGGAAATATATGTGAAAGATAAGTATCAGTTTAGAACCAAATACACTACCAAAGAAGCCTCCATGATAGCATTGTTTAAACTGGTGGACATCATCTCATGGTCTCTTTTCCTAAAGTGCCGTCCACACTTCCATTCTTCTGAACACTCTGGGGAGTCAAGAAATTGTCGACTCCACTGGGACTTGGGCAAATCTCCCGAGCAGAAAATTGCTCTGTTAAAGCATTATCTGGGATTAGGGCAATAATGTTGGATTCAGGGTCTGAGCCCTCCCTACAAGGTGTCCTGAAGCTGCCACTGAGCCACAATGAGTGAGACCCTCTGGAGCGTGACCCTGGTTCATCATATTCTCGCGCACTCGCACACATGCGCATGTTCACACACCAACAGCCTGAACCCAGACACACACACACACACACAATCAGACACAAACACACACCCTCACAACTCTACACCTGCAAAAAGTGCTGCTTTCAGATGTTGCGCTTGGCTTGAGCCCTTAAAAGAATCTTGTGCACATATCAGTCAGTCATGGTAAATGTGTTGGTTGATTTGGTTCAGATTCACTGCAGCATCAACTGTAGTATCAACTTTAATTCACTACAGTATCAACCACAGTAATTTACAATTAAAGCAATAATTAGCATTATTGAGCAAACTGTGCAAACTTCACATGCTAGCCATCCACACCTGTCTCAAACAATGTTGAACAGAAATGTTGATTCTGATCCTGTATGACACACTCTTATCTATAAAAACAGACAAAATCAAGTCTGACTGAGACTCCTTAACACCTTGACACAGTTTTGATTATTCAGGCATGCAATTTGCGCAATGCTAATTGATGCACATAGGCATCTATTGCAAGCTGCCTCACAGCTCTTGTGCAAAACTGCAGAAGCAAACTTGGGCACCAAACATTTGAATAAAAACATATGAATAATATTAAAAGAAAAGTGTAGTTTAAAAACAAATATGGAATGTCTTTTAATAAAATATCAATTTAAAGGGGAGTTCTATAGACTTTTTAAAAAAACTGCATGATTAAAACCCAATTCAGAGCTGTTCATAACTGTGGTGACAGAAACTAGATGTTAAAAGACTGTATTGCTACTAAAGGCTACGTTACAGAAAGCTATTACACAAAATGATTACAAATACATTTCCTGTTGTTCTCTGTTCCCAACACACTTCTTTTTTTAATAATAGTTTTTGGTCAAAAACGTACTTTCAATGCCATTCTCTGCGAGAGTTACTTGCAGGGCAAAGTAGTACTCAAAGAAAACATATTTTTTCAGATTTAACACTTTATCAGCATTTTATCCCATTATCAGCATTACATATAAAAAAACAGAAGGAACCTTTAGCTTCACTGCTCATTTTGGTTAGTAAATATATTTGTTATATTTGTGCTGTAGACAGCATGACCCCTGGTTGCTATCACCACCACTGTTGAGAAAATTTCTCTACAATGCACAAGTTCACATCAAGTAGAACTTTGTTTTTTTATCTCAACTACAGAATTAGTCAAAAAATTTGAAAATGGCAGAAAAACCCTTGCTGTCAACAAATGAGTTTGAGCAAGGGATGTTCAGCTGTGGTTTTGGAAGACCTGTATAATTTTGGTGCCCTGTATAATTTGATGATTTCCCTGCTCAAACAAATCCATGAAATCTCGCAATTCATAGCTGAGTTGTATCAGATATGTCTGTGTTGGAGACTGGCTCTCCCAGACCAGAGTTGAACATGTCTGCTTTAAGCACTAAAACGATTATATTTATTTTTGAGAGTCTGTTCCATGCAGTACTACCTAGATTCAGGCTTCAGGGAAAGAGGTCCTCCGAACTCCACTCTGTCCTTTGGCTCTCCACCACCTTGACTGGGTATGTTATCCTTTCCCAGCATTGAAGCACTTCCTCCAGGGCTGTGCTGTTCATGGAAACTATCACTTTGTGAAACTGAAACATCGCTGGCTGTGTTCAGTGAAGGATCAGGTGTGATCTCCACATCAGAACTGGGGATACTGGGGCTTCTGCTTTTACTCTGATCTGAAAGCCAGAGAGCAATGAAAGAGATTAAACAGGATTATGAATAGTAACTATTTGTTTACAATATAAAACACCAATGGGTGTTGAAATAACAATATGTGCATACTGAAAAACGGATAAATTAATGGTTTAGCCAAAAATCAAGTTTAATCTGTTTCCTCCTTTTACTTGCTGGCAACATTAGTTTCATTTCTCCAGTGCAAAACTAAAGTACCAAACTACAGACATCAAAGATCTTGGCAGAAGGACTACATTTTGAGGTAAAGGCACAACTGTGCCAATTTGATCATTTTAAGTAAACCAGAAGGACTGTTATTCTTGCTAAGACCATGAATGAAAACAAGTTGGTTTGAATAAGCAAGAAATTTGAACCTGAATCATCTGAATGCTTTTCAGCTGACTCTGCTTTCTTTTCGGCCCTTCTAGCAGCTACCCTGGCCTGCTCTCCAGAGCCACTGTGCCGTGAGGGGCCACTCGTGTAAGTGGTGTCTGGGGAAGGGCTCTGGCTGGGACGGCACTGGAGTGACGCACTGCTCTCTGCTCTCTTCACGCTTCTGTGATGAGAGGACACTCCAGATGCCTTCAAGGTCATGTGAGGCGAGGCCAGCTGCTCTGGCCCACACTCCTCTTCCGCTCCTCTGAAGAAGCCACAGTCAGATGCGGGCCGCCTTTCACTTGTGTCGCCAGTGCCGGCAGGGAAATCGTCTGAGTTTAGAATGTCATCAGATAAAGCCGTGCCGCCGTTGGCTTTTGAAACTCGGGCATCCATCAAAGGGCCACTTTGTAGCAAGGAAGCTGAAGGGTGATTAGGTATCAGCTCGGTCAGAGATGGTGAGTGCGCGCTCATGACGCTATCCTCCACCAAAGTGCCTTTGAGGGTTTGCCGACCCGTGAAGATGACACTAGGTTGGGGTGATCTCCTGATGCTGTGTAGAAAAGATCTGCTTTGCTCCTGTGAATTATTTTAAATTATTATTTTTAGAAAAATCAAAGAAACAAAAGAAACAAAAAACAATGACTGCAATGGTAAAACCTTCCTAAATGGTTCTTGGCTTGAACATTTTGGAAAAACCTTTAATTGGTCCAGAACCATAACATTATGTGAAAGTTCTTCGAACTTTTAAAATATTCTTTATATGTGTACATATTGTTTGATGCTTTATAGCTTCAAAAGATTCTTTAGGGAGCCAAAGTACTTCTTCTATGGCACTGCACCAAAGAACTCTTTTTGGCACCTTTATGTTTTATAGTACAGTAATGAATATTTCTGAACTCTAGAATAATTTGCCGTGACATTTAGAGATGTACTCCTTGTACTAGGAGCACATTTTATACCATATCACCCCCCACCCACACACACACACACACCTTTTTTTTTTAACAGATCCTAGTCCTAGCCCGGTAGCTCCTCCAATCTAAACCCAGCAATTCTGTTTACACCAGCTCCTTTCCCAACCAACACAACTCAAAAGTGTTTAAAAGTGCCACTTTTTTGCCTTTTCAACAACTGCCTGAGATCTATTTGGGCCAAGGTTAGATTTCTTCTCCAACTGTCTTTTTTCAGCTGAGTGTACTGAGATCAATGTCTTAACTTTTAATCTTATTAGCAGTGCTTTGCTCCCGAGCTCTGATTCATGTCTGCCATTGCACTGCGGAGTGGTGGAGGGGAAAGAAAAAAAAATCTGCCACACAAAATAACAAAAAGCATGGCTTCTGTTTCTTTTCTGATAAGGGTCTTAAATACCAAACAGTTAGCTGCTTAATAACATCCACTGTAAACCGCGCGGCCTGCCTGGCAGATCCAGTGCAGAGGCAGAGAAAAAAAAGAGAGAGAAGAGAGAGTGAGGGAGAGAGAGAGGGAGAGGGAGGAAAAGTTAATTTCTTGGCTGAGTGATTCCATCGCTAGCTGCGGGGCAAAGTAGAAAGTGTTTCGCTAAAGTAGCAATTGATTCTTCTATCAATCTGCGGCACGCGCCTGCTCTTCCAAGGAATGTATTAAATATGAAAATCATATCCCGTTATCATGGCTTCCCAGCTTTCAGGCCGGTAAGCTCCCCTTAATGAATGCTGCAGCCTCGGGGACATGCACGCAGCCAGCAGTGGCGCGTATGCATAATGGAGTGATTCCTCCCATCTCTGCTCATTACAATATCGCCAGGCTGGAGGGAGGGAGGGAGAAAGAAGGGAGTGTGCGTGTGGTGGGTGGTGGGGGGATAGGGTGCCAGGCACACAGTCACAAGTGACTGCTCAAGACAGCATGCTCCAAGTCATTATGAGCTGTCTTCCACATTTCATCTGAAAGCGCTCAAACCGCTTGAAGTAAGGGAAAGAAGCAGCCACAGGCTTGAACTACATCGGTGGCACGGTCATAGCAGGCTGGATTAGACACCTGCGCCATCACAGATACGGCAGCAAAAATGGACACCCCTCCGACCCCACCCCACCACCACTGAGCCATCTACATAATGGCGACTTCTGTTTCTCAGCACTACAGACCGAAGAGTAGTTTTGTTTGTTGTAGTCACAGCTGGTGAGCACAACAGTTTACTATGGCCATGGAAAAGACTTTAAAAGACCTTAATGGTGTGGTGGTCTTAGCATGACTAGTAGCTAGTATGAGGCCCAGAGGAAAAAAAAAAAAAAAAAATCACAGACCACCCCCCCTTTTTTTTTCCCTTTTCAAGAACAACCTTGGTTTTCCATGACTGCAGATTGAAGCAGTTTTATTTGATTCAGATACAGCTTCAGTTAACAACAAATGTTTACTGTGGTTATGCATTAAGGCTCCACTGACACAGTGGTCTCAGCATGACTGGTAGCTAGCACAATGCCCAGAGAGAATCATCTATTTTTCTCTTATTCAAGAGCTTCATAAAAAAAAAAAAAAGAAATGTGTAACATAATTTGGTTTAAAGACTCGGATGCTCCTTTATTAAAGTAAAAGAACCATTTGAAGTTGCGAGCAAAACAGTAATTACCTCAAGCACTTCCAAATTGCTTTTGATTATAAATTAATTGTAGCCTTTGAACACCGATACCCCGTTTAAACTGTAAAAAGTGTCTACTGAAGGAGAAAAAATGCACAGAATAATGGATACGCTAGCCTATTTTTCTCCTCAACTCTCATTTCTCTTCTTTGAAAAGTGAAACGGTACACTTTATATTGGATCCCATCATAAGATCATAGTTTCATCAAAGGCTGAGAGATTGCTTTGTAAATTTCCACCAAATTGTAATCCTAAAAGATGACATGATAAATCTGTCTTACTTTTTGTGCTTCCCTCGCACTCCCCTCCCTCTTGTTCCTCTCATCCAGAATTCTTGTTATGTGAGTTCTACATTCCAGCTGCAAGAAATTCAATCAAAATTACCATCAGCCAAGAACATCAACAACACATTTAACTCAAGTCTTTAAAAAAAGAAAGGCAAGTCTTTAAAACCACCTATAATAGCAATGCATTGAGTTAACCTTCCAGTACTATTAAATAACATTTCACTGTATGGCTTGGAATGGCTACATTGCTGTTTGTGTGCAAGATGTTCTTTCATAACTACAGTGCGTATTTAAACTCATACAGAGGAAACAGCGAACTTGAAGAAAAGAGGAGGGAAAAGAGAGGCTTATGTTTATCCCTGAAAATGTAGTGTCCCTCAGTGTGGGTATTCCCTTCTGAGTGCCCTTAACACTGCCTGCCAGGGCTCTTAATCAATTTTGTGGTTAGCCAGACTGACTGGCCTAATCCAAACTTCAATTAAACAGCCTAATGGCAGCAGTGAGGGCACTGGGATTACCTCCAGCCAACCACTTCATTCCCCTAAGACAATAGCAGCTCCACAAAAAAGGAACATTTTGCTTGCTAAGCACAATCCGTTATCTACAGTGCATCCGGAAAGTATTCACAGCGCTTCACTTTTTCCACATTTTGTTTTGTTACAGCCTTATTCCAAATTTAATTATATTAATCTTTTTCCTCAAAATTCTACACAAAATACCCCATTGTGACCATGTGAAAAAAGTTTTCTCGAGAGTTTTGAAAATGTATTAAAATTAAAAAACAAAGAAATCATATTTACATAAGTATTCACAGCCTTTGCCATGAAGCTCAAAATTGAGCTCAGGTGCATCCTGTTTCCACTGATCATCCTTGAGATGTTTCTACAGCTTAAATGGAGTCCACCTGTGGTTGATTGGACATGATTTGGAAAGGCACACACCTGTCTATATAAGGTCCCACAGTTGACTGCATGTCAGAGCGCAAACACCAAGCATGAAGTCAAAGGAATTGTCTGTAGACCTCCGAGACAAAATTGTCTCGAGGCACAAATCTGGGGAAGGATACAGAAAAATTACTGCTGCGTTGAAGGTCCCAATGAGCACAGTGGCCTCCATCATTCGTAAATGGAAGAAGTTCGGAACCACCAGGACTCTTCCTAGAGCTGGCCGGCCGTCTAAATTGAGCGATCGGGGGAGAAGGGCCTTGGTCAGGGAGGTGACCAAGAACCCAATGATCACTCTGTCAGAGCTCCAGCGTTCCTCCGTGGAGAGAGGAGAACCTTGCAGAAGGACAACCATCTCTGCAGCAATCCACCAATCAGGCCTGTATGGCAGAGTGGCCAGGCGAAAGCCACTCCTTAGTAAAAGGCACAAGGCAGCCCGTCTGGAATTTGCAAAAAGGCACCTGAAGGACTCTCAGACCATGAGAAACAAAATTCTCTGGTCTGATGAGACAAAGATTGAACTCTTTGGTGTGAATGCCAGGCGTCATGTTTGGAGGAAACCAGGCACTGCTCATCACGAGGCCAATACCATCCCTACAGTCAAGCATGGTGGTGGCAGCATCATGCTATGGGGATGTTTCTCAGCAGCAGGAACTGGCAGACTAGTCAGGATAGAGGGAAAGATGAATGCCGCAATGTACAGAGACATCCTGGATAAAAACCTGCTCCAGAGCGCTCTTGACCTCAGACTGGGGCGACGGTTCATTTTTCAGCAGGACAACGATCCGAAGCACACAGCCAAGATCTCAAAGCAGTGGCTTCAGGACCACTCTGTGAATGTCCTGGAGTGGCCCAGCCAGAGCCCAGACTTGAATCCGATTGAACATCTCTGGAGAGATCTGAAAATGGCTGTGCACAGACGTCTCCCATCCAACCTGATGGAGCTTCAGAGGTACTGCAAAGAAGAATGGGCAAAACTGCCTAAAGATAGGTGTGCCAAGCTTGTGGCATCATATTCAAAAAGACTTGAGGCTGTAGTTGCTGCCAAAGGTGGTTCTACAAAGTATTAAGCAAAGGCTGTGAATACTTATGTAAATATGATTTCTTTGTTTTTTAATTTTAATAAATTTTCAAAACTCTCGAGAAAACGTTTTTCACATGGTCACAATGGGGTATTTTGTGTAGAATTTAGAGGAAAAAGATTAATTTAATTCAATTTGGAATAAGGCTGTAACAAAACAAAATGTGGAAAAAGTGAAGCGCTGTGAATACTTTCCGGATGCACTGTATTTGCAATGATTTCCAAACCAGTAATAACAACTGTAATGAACATATAATTATAATTACACAGACAAATATTAGTACTGTGGAAAAGTAAAGAAAAGGGCAGTACTGCAGATGGCAGCTTTGTTAGCACTGTGGTGTTTTGGTAATAGAAAGAATTGTGGCAATTTAGTAATTTAATTCAGTTTAGCTTGGTAATAATCTATGGTTACTTCTTACCACGTATCTTTAGCAATTGCAGATTACAGCTACCATATCAATAACATTAAACAATGCTTAATGCTTAAATACAATCATTTCTTTAATTAAAAAAATAAACAAATATAATCCAAACACAATAAATCAGTGACAGTCTGTCTCCTTTCAGGGAGGGAGAAAACCAGAGGTACTTCAGTGTCTCAATAGTGGGCAATTAATTTGGGGTGGTGTAATTAAACAAATTGGCAAATTTGATATTAAGCTGTTGAGCACTGTTCAGTTTTAAGTGATAATCGACCACAGTCATTGTTTTCTTTTTCTCATTTCCTTGCAGTGATAAATGGCAGTGTTAGAGTGTTTACAATTGTTACTAAACAAAAACGAGTGTAAATGCTCAAACAGCAGATGAGAATTAGACAATGATATGGGATTACAGGCAGCAGGCTAATTGAAGCTTACAGCGTATGAGAAAAAAAAATCTTTGTCTTGAAAGATTTTATTGCTTTCAGGGCAATTTGCTGCTATGACAAATATATTAGGCTGAATCAGTTTATTGACTTTCATAAGGGCCAAAGCACACAGAACTTAAAACATGTGATCAACCTAGAAAAGTTATATGTGCTGAAAAGCTGCTATAGGTTAATAGAAAATCTGTGGTTCATCATACCTACGAAAGACGTTTTCATTTATGAAAGCTAGCCGCTGTATGGCAAGCCCTGTCTATAACAACAGTGAAGTAGATACAAAAATATCAGCACTCTGCAGAGCAGATGCCAGTACAGTAAGGACAGAAAAGCCATCCAAGGTTTTACCTTCAAGTGATGCAGTACACTGTAGTCAATGGAAAATTCTTTCGCATTTGATACTAGGCTCTCGACATTTCTCAGGAGCTCAAGGTTGCGAGCCTTTGCTTGCTGCTCTCTCTTACACAATTCCTTGTGATAGTGCCGCATCTTGGTATATTTTTGCTTGGCTCTGTGGACAACATAAGGAACATTAAAGAACCCTATTACCTAGATTTGGTAAAAGTGTCAGCCTGTACAAATGGGACTATTTAAAGGAACTTGATCATGTTAAGTTGCAAACAGTCGATGTCAAACACTTAGTAATTCTGAAACTAAAACGGCGGTGAACCTAGAGACAAACTAAAAATATCTGATAATGGTGCTTGGTACCTCTGTTAATTGGTACTCCATAGCAAAAATGTTCTATGTCTAAAAAAAAGGCCAACAAGGAAAATTATGGATAAACTCTGAATCTGAATCATAAAGGCTGATCCACTAACCTTGTGCATATTTCCTGCCCTAACATCATCATAAAATGTTTGTTTGCATGCAGAAATTTGGTTTGGCCATATAAAAACAAATGGGTCTCCAGGCACTTGTGTTAAGTGCCATCATATCATGATGAGAGGGAAGAGGCTATATTTTAGAGAGTCATCTAATTGTCCTAAAACAAAAGTTTCTAGGTGAAGTCCCATTCAAATAGCATAACATATGGGAAGCACATAAGGGCAAAAACAACTGAATTAATAGACAAACAAAAGTCTATCACTATAGAGGTACATCAAATATTAATGTTTAATGTTTGTAGACACATGTTACAATCTGAGCTTGCTGTATAAATAACTCTGCATTCTACATTTGAATCTTTTATGTTCATTTTTTAAAAGCTGCTCAGATTAGACTTTGGTGGTAATGAAAGTGGTAAAACCACAGTGTTTTAACTGTGTTTAAGCAATATATTTAACTCAGCAGACACGCGAAATTACATTAAAGTGAAGCAGGACACTCACAGGCTGTCTTCTGATCTCGAATAGGTAAACAGCTCTTCTTCCAGCTCATGCCTCCTCTTTTCCCTAAAGAGAAAACATCACCCTCTTCATTAATTATATATCCACTCGATTGTTTTGGACGCCTCTCTCTCTCTCTCTGCTTATAATAATAATCCACAAATTTGCAGGACAAAACAAAAACTAGTTCTAAATCAAGACTGAATGAGACCTTTAGCCATAGTAAAAGCAAACGAACCACAGTGCTCACGGCACGGACTTTAGCCGATCTGAAGGCAGCGGTACCTGAAACATCGCACTGGTCCACTTGTTTGGTTCTTAAAAGGTGAGACTAAAAGCCAAAAAAGCTCAGAAAACTAGTCATCTAGTTGACTAGTTAACCTAGCTACTTTGCTCCCCACGTTTACTTAGCCAGTCGCGCCAACTAACTATAGCAGTTCCGTGCATGGGATGTGAAAAATGTGCGGGATGCTAGCTAACTAGCTAGCTAGGTACCGTTAACTTATCCAATTTTAAAAAAAAAACATAACGTTCTACTTGCTATTGCCATTTAACCACACTGTCGTCTTAGCACAGACGATTAAGCGAAGCTAGACGCTAGGAGGTTTCCAACTCTAGCTCTAAGCAGCTAAAATTAGCTTTAGCTTCTTGCTGGCAGGCTAATGACAGGAGGCTAAAGACCAACCATGGCGCGCGGTGCCTAGACAGCCTAAAATCGGGCAGGGCTGGACACTCACTCCGCGGTTTCATTCGCGGCCTTGCTGCGCTCTTGCCTCACACAGCTTTGTTAGCGAATAATGTATGAAACATCACGTCTTACCTTTCGTGTATGCTCTTATGAATAGATCCAATTGTGTCGTAGTACTCGTTACTGCAGAAAGCCATTGCAGGTCACTCGATCAGCGTCGAACAGCGAAAAGCGTCGGTCGAGTGTTTACGCTCGTTGCCATGCTCACCGCTACCCAAGTTGCCTGGTTGTAAACAAGCAGACACGCTTTCATAGTGAGCGCGCGCACTGCGCCGTCCACGTGAACGCCATTTCTTTGGTTATTCGGTTCCATCCTGCTTTTAGCTAAAAATAGTTAATAAACAACACAAGTCACAGTCACTAAAGATAAGATAAAAACATCATTTTACTTCCACGCTACACGCGCACTTTTATTTGGTAAAATATAGACTGCATACTTCTTTTGAGCTTTTTAAAGTGACTGACAGTTACACCGTGGGTGAGTAAGAACATGTAGCCTGTTGTGATAATGGCTCTTTTGAGAAACAGAAATCTTACGAATATTTTGCTCTTGTAGCCACAATTTAGCCAAAATGACCGCAGCTGCTTGGGAGTCATTTTTGGTTCTTCAGAAATACAAGATGGGTTTTCTTGCTGTGTCTGAGTTTGTGGTGTACTTCATGTTAGAGAGAAATTAAGATTTTTTTAAACTTTCTATTCAGTGCATGCTAATTCGTTTACTACCTTTTTCTGGTAATCGCTCAGAAGTAAACTGCTGTGCTTTTACATTAAAAAGTTATTAAAGAGTTTTAGCACCTATAAATTACACATAGCTTATTTAGGTGTACCAAGTGGACTAATTATTAAAGTAAATGTCCTCTCTGCAGAGTAATCATCAAATACATTATTTTATCAAGTGGTCTAATTCAAACTCCCTTACAGGCACAAATCAGTTGGTTATTTCACTGTTGTAGAATCTCTTGTTGAGTCACACACACACACACACACATGTTCACACACACATTTTCTAAGCCACCTCTCCCTCAGGGTCGCAGGATCTTATGAGTATGATAAAAAATATATAAATTAATTTGAACTATTATTATTATTATTATTATTAATGATAATAACAATAACAAAAAAAGGTCCATACAACAGTGTCAACAGTGACTTCCTCTGCCTTCTTAGGTATTGGAGCTGTACAGAGACAGGTGCTTCAGCTTGCCTGATGTGTAAAGCTCTACTTCATGAGCTCCATTTCATCATATCCTTTTCCAATCATCTGCCCTGTAAGCCACTCTGAGAGCCCATCCACACGCTCTCCTTCATGACCCCAAGTCCAGGCAGCAGGTAAACATCCCGTTTTCCTTGAAGTCATGGCAGAGAAAAATAACTTGCTGAAGAGACTACTGACCCTCATCAAAAAGAACTACCACTGATGTCTGTCTCACATATCTACAGTGCAAAGGAAAAAGCTGAATGTTCTAGGAGCTCGTTGGGCTTTTCTATTAGAACACAGGCAAGTAACTGAGTTCGATGCTTAGTGCAGGAAGGTAAGTGTCTCTCAAGTCGATAGAGGTGAGTGAGGGGCATTGACAAGGATACAGAGGTGACACTATTGGCTGCCGATTGTGATTCAGTTTAGGTAGTAATCTTCCAGATTTTCACAGTTTCACTAAGATGAGATAGATAGAATTTGAACCCACTTACTGTAAATTGCTCTCCTATTCTAGCAACTAATAATATATGGTTGCAGCTTCTTCCATTTCCTAGACAGTCTGCGTTACTATAATAGAATTCTCTTCAGAAAGGGCACACTGAAATCACTATCCCTGGGTTACTGTTGCCATTTTACTTGAGTTCAGTAGTAATGGTGGTAGAATGACAAGAGGAGTGTTTTGAAGAAAGTGCTGGAATATGTTTCTCTCCAGTTTAACAGAACCCTGCCATTGGTTGGCCATTTATTTTTATATTGATTGTCTTCAAATATCTTTTATCCATGATCTGAAACATGTTCTTAGGATAATTGCTTCAGTATTTGAGTACAATATTGTATGAAGTCTTATCGTGACATTTGCTATAACAGAGTAAACTTTACATTGGTTAACAGCAGTAATAATAATCTGACCTAATAATAATAACAGCCCATTTACAAATGGCATTGCTCCAAAGAATGCTTTTCAGCATCTTTAATTTTAGGAATGTTGCCTGAATTCTCACCTGTTAGTACCTAGTGTCCTTTTTATGACCAGTCCTAGTCAGAGTGATATAAATATGACCCATAGAAAGTGTGCAGAAGTTTCATTAAAGAGCAAACATATGTTTGTTGTGGACCCTATAATTACAGCCTTGAGGACTTTTGGGGCTCTAGTTTGGTAACCATTGCCTTACTAGGCCAATGTTTTTCACTGCTTACTTACAGTCAGTCATTCCATGTTTTGACAGCTGATGCCCCCGTGTTTTATATTACTCTTGCCTTGTAGCTGAGGTGCTTTATTCTGATCCCTCCCAACATGGGCTCTAACCAAGCAATTTCCCCAATTCCAGCCCCATCAAATTGCTCTTTAGTTGTTGAACCAGGGAGTTTTGCTGTGCTTTTCACATGCTAATCTCCTCCATTCATGGTCACTCTGTGAGGCTATTTGTTGGCTAATAAATCCTCTTGTTTGCTTCCTGCATGTATAATTGATATTGTTGCACGGCTCTTTGTTTGCAAGGCGAGGCTGAAAGGCACTATTTTGGAGGTGATAACAGTGAGATTTGAAACGCTGTTCTTTTTCCCTGAGAGCCAACATTGCTTCCGCTGAGATCCAAAGTAATCAGTCCTTGACAAATGTGTCACTCACTAAGCACTCATAACACAGGAGCAGGTTTAGATATTGCACATAAGAATGATACATTAAAACAGGACACTTGAAATGAGCAAGACACTGAAAGAGAAAATTAGAAGTGTTGTCTTTGTTAGTGTGTTTGATTTTTAAAAAGATGGATATTGACAATTATTCAGAAAAATTAAGGATGTTATATGTTAGGAAAATTCATTTCTAATTTATCCACAAACTCTACCGTCAGCTTCAGCATTCCAACCCTTTTATTTTACAGAACCTGGTTTGTTTTTTGAGGTTATGTGCTAAAAATAAATAACAAATAAAAACTATAGTTTTAATCTTTACAATTGATCATCAGGAATTTGGGTCTTGGTAGATTTGTATGTCAGCCATAGAATAATAAGTCTCTATAGTGAGGCATTCATACAGATAGTGCTATTACCACTAGTTTGATATATATTTTTCATTTTCTTCTATCACAAATTACAAATGCATGGAATTCTGAATTAGGCATGCATGAAAAAATATTTGCATTATTACAACTTGTCTATATTTTGTTATTTCCCCCATTTCCTGGTGCATCTTGTCCCTCAGATACTGTATGTAGGGTAATTGATATGCCTTAACAGAGGTCAAAATTTGCATGTGAATTAACAGCAGTAAACTGAATTGATATTCCGGGCACACCACAAATGATTCCTTCAGACCTTTGTTTCTGTGTCTAGGAGATCCAGGGTGCAGCCGTGGAGCAGTCAGAAACATCTGTCTCTTCAATAATTTGATAAACAGCTTATACAAATAGTCTCCAAATTGTCCCCGCTGAAGGCTCCGTTTTGTCTCCTGTATAAAATCCTGAACTCTTCAGCTCAGCTGAATGCCCTGTTTGGTTTTATCTGCGTTTGGCACCCATTTTTCTGTTCTGACGTTTATTCTCATGCCTGTCACTCTTGATCACTTTTCTCAGAATGGGGAGTGACTTTAAAGCAATGTCCAGGAGTGAATTTAACCTGGATTTCTTTTAAAGCCTTGTATATGCACTGAAAACCCAGTGCGTTCTATTGTGAATGAGCACAAAATGGCCTATTCCATACATCCTTTCATTGTTCATTCAAATGTCTCATTCATTGCGGCAGAAAAATGACTTCAGCAGTAAATACTGGATATAAAGACGTGTGCACCCAGACATTTTTTTTGTAAGCGCACAATAAAGATCCTCCTCCTTTTTCTGAGTAAATTGTCTCCGTGAGGCTCAAGAGAGTCCCAGAGCAATTGCAAATGAGGTGAATTAATTTTTATTCTGAATGTATTCTACATCAGAGTATAAAAGCTTTCAAGTTCTCTGTGTTAATTCAATGGTCACTTGTTTTATAATAGGTTTATGCCATCAGGAAAGTGAATTTGACCAAGCTTTTATCATTGTTCCAGCAAATGGACACTTATGGTTAGCATCATTGAGGTATCATTTTGACACAGGTATATCAAAAAGGTTGAATGTACAATTTGCAAGTAATGATCTGGATTCTTAATAGGAAAAATCTAAAATTCTAGAATCTGCAAGGAGACAATATTACAACTGAGCATGTTTAGCATTATCTAAAAAGCAATCTTTATTGCCTCTATATTAAACTTGCTTTATTTTACCACTTAGCAATGCAAAGTGGAGGAAGTGTAGAGTAATTGTATGCAAAGGTAGGATACAGTTCTCCTCTACCATGCTTAGTAAAGCGGCTGTAGTCCCCTTTTGGACTCAGTGTTGACTCTGAAAATGTGAACTTTTCAGTTTAGGACATAATTTTAGCACATTTATGGCACTTCAGAAGTGTTATATTTATTTCTATACATAATTATCTTTCAGTGTGCATATAGGGAGATGTTCTTGTGTGCATTTTTTGTGCAGCGTATTCATGTGACTGTCTCTGAGCATGTGTGTGTCAGCGAGAGTGGGAGATAAAGAGAGAGAGAGAGGGAGAAGCAATTAGTGAAGTGCTGTCAAGTGGATAAAAAGGTGCAAAACCCTCCCTTTTTTAAATTTGTGTTAGAAACGTTAATAAAGTAAAATGGAGTGGGGCTTGATGAGAAGCAGTCCTCTGAAAGCTTTTCTTCAAAGCCCAAGATTAAGGGGGAATTGGACACAGCCTGTCTCCCAAACAAATGTCAAGACGTTGTGTCACCCCTGCCAGTGACAGTAATTGTCGTTCTCCAATAGAAGAATTCAGAGTTGACTTGTGCAATAGATGACCTCCCTCACATTCTAAATTGATGTGGTATAAAGCTAATACAAAAACAAAGGCTTCTGTAGGTTGGCGATGTCATTGCATCTAATTATGAGGGATAATTTGAAATGCCTCTGGAAAACATGCACTAGTGAATGTAAAGCATTTTAATTGGGCCAAATTGATCAGAATGGAGTGGACTCTGCTAAAAGCATGCAGTGTCACAAAAAGGTAACCTGCATAGAATCTGCCTAGTAACACCTAGGTGTGAAAGCTGTCCATTACTGCAGAAATGTGAAAAAAAAAAAAAAATCAAGGGATAGCCTGGCATTTAGACATTGCTTGCTGTAATACAAACGTCATTTAACGAGTTTTTCCCCCCATTCCTGTTATATATCAGAGTTCAAATCAAATGGATGGTCTAAATCTGTCAATTACCTCTAATTCATTTTGGGTACATTTCACAAAATTGGCAGCGTGCTAATATCTCTCTCATTCTGTCATTTTCCCCCCTCTGAGATAGAAAGAATACCCCACTATGCCTCCTAGTGTTTATCTAAAGTGAAATTTCAGAAGG
The DNA here is from genome assembly GCF_015220715.1 of Pygocentrus nattereri. Taxonomy (NCBI): domain Eukaryota; kingdom Metazoa; phylum Chordata; class Actinopteri; order Characiformes; family Serrasalmidae; genus Pygocentrus; species Pygocentrus nattereri. The sequence continues at coordinate 25,995,417 of NC_051220.1, forward strand.
AATTTGTAGTCGAACAGGCAGTACAAAATATTGTTTTTCTTTTTATTCCCCATGTAAATTGTCATTTGTTGAGTTTCTGTAGTACTGTGCAAAAGTCAGAGACCACCTCTCACTTGTTTCATTTCCAGTCACGTTAAGTAAAAGTAATACAGTATTTTACTGGAGCAATGGACACATGCAGTACTGTGCAAAAGTCAGAGCCGACCATAATTAATTTCCAGTCAGAAAGACATTTATGTACAAGCTATTTATTTTTCAGGAGATTAGATATAGGACAATCCACTTTCATGAGGAAGGGGAAAGAGAACATGGGAGTCCTAACAAGCAGACCTGGTAGACCACCAAAACTGTCACTAACAAATAAAGTTTTTCATCTCTGAGAGAGAAGAAAATGAAGCTCCACTCGTGCTTCAGATTCAGGGGAAGAAAAACTGTCCACTGTAAGAACACATCTCAACACTATGGGTCTTAAAGGATGTGTAGCTGTCAAGAAGCTGTTACAGAGAGAACACTGTCAAAAAAAATGCAACAAACTTCTGTGGCTGAACTTTGAAAAAATATCCCTGTAGATTTCTTTGAAAAGCTGAAAACACACACACACACACACATTTTCTAAGCCGCTTCTCCCTCAGGGTCGCGCGGGGGGGATAATGATGAAAGCTGTAATAAAGAAAAAGGTGGACACATTAGATACAGATCAAAAAACGATGTAATTTTATGCTGAATTGTGTATTTTCTGCTTTTTTTCTTGTTGCTGAAAAAATACTTAAGGACTGTTTTGCACAGTAATGTAGATAGACTGCAATACATTGTAAGCAAATAAACAAAGCCAACTTGAATCACTCAAGGCTTCAAAGACTTTCTAGTTGCTTTATTAATGTGAAAGTACATATAAATGAAAAGCTACTTCAAGCTATGTGTACAAGAGGGAGTTTCTGTGTATTAAACTGAAGATTAAGACTGCTACTAAACTAAAGTTGAGAATTGAAGATTCACAGTAACTAATCAAAAGGGCAGAAGCTGACATAGTTGAACAGCCAATGTTATTGTTTAGTTTTTCTTTTCTGAAAACATATAAAAGCATGTGCTCTCTACACTAATTTGGACTGATTGTGTTACAGTTGCGTTACCTGATCACATAATGATACTGCTTAGAAATCAAGGTGACATGATGCATGATACAATAATAATAGTCAGAGAAATAAGTAGGAATTCATGTGGCATGTAGGTGTGATTATTAAGGGATACTCTCCATTTATGAACATAACATCTCTCATTCAAAAACCAGGAAGCAAAACATGAGTAGGCCATCATCAGTAGAATAATACTGTTGCTCTTCCTCTGACGCATGCATATATAAGGGACATGGATTTGGAACAGGAAACTATTGTCTTGTAATTTCCTCAGTAATCATCATCCAGACAGACTGAACAGAACATAAATAATAAAATAATTTTTGCTGTCTCACAACAGTGCTCTATTTCGTGAAATGTGCTGACCCCCAAGACTTTTACTGAGCATTTGTGGTATTCTAGGCCTTGTAATCTCATTGATTCAGCTGTCATGTTTGTATGGGCAGCAGTTCTGTCTTGAGTGCTGTCTGAAGAGACAATAGTATGCACTGTGTACTAGACAAAGCTCTATGACAGAACACTGCCTTTTTGTCTCCATCTTTCCACTCTGCTTCCGGTATATTTCTGGTGTCATGCTAGATGAATTCCTCATACTGTTAGACACCACTAAGGAAAGGAGCATGCATTCAAGATGCCACTGCAGCTATTGTCTTAGTTTTGTCAATAATGTTAATGCTGGCTGACAATAGTGTTAGCAGTGATTATGCCAGTCAGTGTCAACGGAGTGTTTATTTTGCATTATAGCAGTTAGGAACTTCAACACCTGTTGTATCTTATACTTTGCCACTGTTGCCTCGACAGTGTGCTAAATACTGAATACTAAGTATTAAATAGCTTTTGATCTAGCTTCATGTGTGAAATCAGTATAGCTATCATTAGTATTATAGTGCCTGATTTTGAAACTTTTAACATTTCTAGTCTGAGATGGGTGTTATTACTTTAACCTTTACTGAGTTGCTCAAGGATGTCGGAAAATTGTTGTTGCTAACTTTAAGTAGGGTAGGACTGATACATGTTGTTCAGTAATATCGAGCTATACCAGTGTCCCGCAGATATATTGGTATGTGAAAATTTCATGATGCCATGACTTTGAGACCCGACCCAACCAAGCTGATCTGGTACTGCTAAAGTTGACCCAAACTCCCTCACACACACACTAACAGATAGTTTAATGCAGTCATGCTTTTACAATGCTAAGCTTTGTTACAAAGAGCTTGAGTTTTCCTGAAAAGGGGATAGCTAAGCTTTTGCTGTAGCTGTACAGGCCTATATGTCCTTTTTTTATCTGATGTAACAACCAGGTCATAAACAGTTCCCCTTTAGCAAGCTTTGTTTTGAGTTTGTCTATGGTGAATAATTAGCAAGACCTGCTACTAGAAATAGAGAAGGAGCATGCAAGAGGGAAAATGCATGGAAATGCACAGAATTTACTTAGACATATTAGTTAAAATATATCAGTGCTAAAAAGTAGTGTTGGGATGCTTCCATCATCACTTGTTTTTTTAATTATTTTGCTTTATATTCAAAACAATATTATTTCAGCTATACAATAACTTATCAATACATATTTGGGGCCAACTGAACAACAGCCATGTGGAAACTTTCATCAAACTCCCCATTTTTCACTCCTTAGTGTTGGGACACTAATCCAAATGCAGTCATGCCTCATGTTCATTCCAGATATCTCCAAATTCTGCTCCTGGAAATCTACCATCCAGCGCTCAAAATTTCAATACAATTCTGAAGGAGATTGCTTTAGAAACTTTGAATGAATCTGTCAAAATTATTGTCACTTGGTATTAAATTGTCTGTGAGTCCAAAATCAAATGTAAAAAAGGCTGTTTGAGTGTCACTTGTGAAAAGTCCATGCCTTGAAGACCCTAATCTGTCATCTAGATTAAGTAGTATCCAACAAAATACTGTCTGAAATAAAGTACTAATTACTAGCATACATAATGAAATGAGACGCTAATGTTTGTGCCACTAATGTTTCAGTGCTTTTGCTTGTCTTACATGATCATGATGGTTTCAGTTAATCATCATTTGGTCACTATTGATGGTTGTTATAATGTTTCTGATAGATATGAATGAGCTTTAGATTTTGAATGTATCATTATGAGTTTTAGTTAATAAACCTGGTCACTATTCTTCTTCTTCTTCTTCTTTCGGCTGCTCCCTTTAGGGGTCGCCACAGCAGATCACCTGCCTCCATCTTGCCCTATCCACTGCCTCCTCTACTACTTTGATGGTCTTCGACCTACAGTAGTCCAATTTCCACCAGCACCCTGCTGGTCAACAGCACCGGAGGTGGTCGTTGTTAATCCGGGCCTCGACCAATCCGGTATGGCAATCATATTTGTGATCATGATAGTTTTGGCACAAGTTTTACGCCGGACGCCCTTCCTGACGCAACCAATTTATCCGGGCTTGGGACCGGTACCAGAAGTACACAAAGTACACCCCTAATGGCTGGTTTAAACCTGGTCACTATTGATGGCTGTTATAATGTTTCTGATAGATAGGAATGTAGCTTTAGATTTTAAAATAAAAATTAAACCAGACATATATTTTATTCAGGGTACACCAAGAGTACTTTTGAGTTCTCTAAAAAAATCACAATCATTTTATGGACCCCTGTTGGGTTTGGGTTGGCTAGTAAACATCTAGTGAGAGCTGACATCATACTGGCATCATATTTTTTATAATTCATAGTTGACATCTGCACAAGAGTATCAACCAGTAAAACACTTTGAACTAAAACCATTAGAGTTGAATTTTTGACCACATTCAATTATACTGGCTGATATGATTAGTTATCTGCATTTTTAGCTCTGTAAATTTGGTGTCACAAAATCATAATCATAGGCTGAAGGATTGCTTCTGCTGATCCCTGCTTAGAAATTTGTAGAACAGCAATAATAAGTAGATCAGGCCTGATGACGGGTGTGTTTTTCTTTTTCATGTGCTTTAAACATTAAATACTAGTGATTATTGTGTATATTATAATTAAATTAAACATTTAAGCAAACAGTATGTGATTGTTATTTCTACAGTATTTTTCCTCTATGTTTCTGTGCAGTATGACCTGCAGTATTGCTCCTAGATAATTGTAATGTCAACTCCCCTGTATGCTTTTCAGGTTATTATTTATTACTTACTCATTTCACCCCCCTCTAACCTCAACTCTGGTCAATCAGCTCCATCCTGGATGTCCTATTTGACACTATGACCCACCCTGAAAAAAACGAGCTATGGGGTTACATGGAGCATTGACTTCAGACACCATTTATTTGTGTGTGTGTGAGTCTGCGTTCGCATCCTCACTCACTGTGGCTTGCCCTGTGCTGACACTGCCACTGGAAAATGTGCTTATGTGGGCTTTGTCTCCGTGGGTCAAATTATCCTGCAATTCTCCCAGCCCAATCTGAACTCCCATCTCCAGTGGATGGGGATCAGGCCGGGCGCCGCATCCTTCGCATTAAGCCATCTCAGTTATATAAGGCAAGCTCATATGATGAACTCAGTCACCAGCTACCCTGCCTCCAATATCCCCATAGCATGGCATGCATATTGATTGCAGATTGTGCATTTGAGAGACCTCTTTTTTTCCCCCTCCGCTCCCTATATCCATGAGGAGCAGGAGAATCATGTTACTCTGCGGCTGATTAGAAAGCTCATGCATAGGAAATCACGCGTCCGGTGCCTCTACTTCTCCCCCATCTGCCCGCAGTGCAGGTGAAAACAATTTACACATTGGTGGGCTAATGGATACATTCATGGATAGTAGTGAGCGAAAATGAAGAAAAAGCATGAGAGACACAGAGACAGAGAGAGAGAGGGAGAGAGAGAGTGAGGGCAGTAATGGGCTGAGGCCAATGCAGGCCAGGAGCCCTGGTCAAACAGACGCAGCAGATAGCAGCGTATCGGATAACATCTAATCGGATGGGTCGCAAGCTAATGAGTGCGGTCGCGCCCTGCCAGTGCTAGCTTTTGGCCTGCGCTAAAGACACTCGTAAACAATTCGTCTGCACACGCTTCAAACGCAGCCGTAATGTGTTGATTCAGCAGGTAATGAGCTGCTACCAGAATCAATACCCCCTCCACCCCCCACCATCCCCCTCCTCTCTCCTGACCAGCCCCTTTGTAGCAGGGAGCAGCTAGCAGAGTTCACTGCTGCCCCCTCCCTCCGTGACCTCCCATTGCAGTAAGGACAGCGCACTGTCTGAAGAGGACCATTCTCATATTGCGGAAGGCACCCGAGTGTCAGAACTTTCATTCGCGAGCGAGCAAATGAACAGGCAGCCGCTGCATGCTAATGAGGCGCAGGCTATTTTCCACCTTTTTTATCTGCACATTATGCTCTTGACTCTGGAGAAGGTGGGAATTAGGTTGGACCTCAGTGTCAGGCTGCCTGATGGCTGCGCTCAGGAAAACTGGTAATTGAAGCCGATGGCTGCCGCGGAGGAGGTCTGAATTTGGAAATAAACAGTTTCAAGCATCGCACGTCATTTCTGGAGAGATGGCAGGGGAATGGAAATGAGCTGTCTGGACCTAATGTGCTCACACAGCAGGGAAAAAGGGGGGCGTCTTTGTGGATGACAATTCCACTCATTAGGACTTCAGTACAGCCATAATGACAGTGAGCCTGGGACGGTAAATTCAGAGAGGGCAATTAAGGGACGTCCTCCAAACTGTAAATGCAGATGGCTTTAAAAAAAAAAAAAAACAATCTTTACATTGTTGTCTCACGTTGTGAGATATATCTAATTGCTTTGAAAAGCAGAGGGGAATATGGTGCAGAAGGCCTCCCGTTGAGAAAGATATTTCCTTTTTTTTTATCAGTCTAGGAACTGTTTATCATTATTGCTTGTTTATTAGCATAATGGGAAGTGGACCAATTATTTCTCCTCTTGCTGGCAAAGTGACTCATTTGTGTTTGTTTCTCTGCTTATTAAGTGTCAGGCCTGCTTGAACATCTTCGTCGGTGTGTGTGTGTGTGTGTGTGTGCGTGTGCATGTGTGTATGTGTGTGTGTGCGTTTGTCAGGTTGTTTTTTAGTGTGCCAGCACGATACCACACTTATTGTTTACACCTGTTACATAACGTTGCACAGATTTCAGGATCGTAATTAATGTTTCAAAATGAGGCAATTATCCAAGCACAGCCTTATTTATCCAGACACAGGCGCGAACAGTCTGCTATGGCAGCATATGGCAGTTATGGAAAATAGGCCCTTTTTCTACTTATCGTCATGCTGTGAGTGGAGAAAACTTTGAAACCCACATTGTGTTGAATATCTAATGTTATTTCTCAAGATGTGGCCTTTCAGCATCATTCCCACGCAGCCCCCAAGTCTGAGACCCCTGCGGCTATCATCAGACTACTCCAGCAGTTGCAAAAGCCCGACGGTTTGCCTCCTGCATCCACTGCATTGCCTCTTCTCTGGGGCCGGTGTGTCTCTCTTTCAATTTCTACCGGATTATCAGCAACAATGCATTGCAGCAGATGTGCAAACTTTCTCTGTCTATTTTAGCCCCTCCTAAAATCTTGCCCCAAACCCCCCCGACAATGAAGACCAAAAAAAAACAGATCTACTTCCATGAACAGGTGAACACGGGTGTGTTCTGATTACACTGGTGGCCTGAGCTCTATTTCAGGCTGCCACCATGCTACAGTAGAGAGCCTGTCAATCAATCCTCAAATTGACTCAGGGCCGTTAATCCCTGTTGCTTTTTAATATGGTGTGTAAGAGCGGCGACCCAGGCCCAGGCATGCGCAGGCGTGAAACCTTGATGTGCTGGAAGAGACCGCAGGGGTTTTCTTGGCTGGCAGAGCTTTCATGCGCATGAATAAAACAGAGGCTTACCAGCCTTCCTGAGCAGCTAACACACAGCACCAAGTCCTATTTGATCTGTTTTTGGGGTGCTTGGGTGGAATAATATTGCTCCCCTTTTCCAACAGGAAGAGGAGGATTTTTTTAGCGAGCTTGTTCTGGGCCTGTAATTTGCCATAATCAGTGTGTTTTTCAGGTCTTTTTCCAATGATGGGAGGGAAGGCATGCTTTCATGTTTGCTTATCCCTGAAATACAGACATGGTAAATTGTAAACAAATTGTAAATGGCAGGCATTTCTTTTATGAATTTTATTTAAAAATAGCTGCAGGGTATAGGTGGCGTTTGTCACCATGGGGGTTTTTAAAGAGCATTTCAGAAGTGTCACACCCAGGCCTCTTGTCAAATACAAAAGAAGAAAAAAAACAAAAAAAAACAAAGATAGAATAAACTAACATGCAGCCTGTGATTGCAATTATGCCTGTATGCCATTTTGGGAGGAGGGTTCTTATTAGGGGCCAATAGATAATAATATTTTGTTACTAATAATGAGTTTAAGTAAAAAAAAAAACCTGTAATACAATAACATTGAACAATCACTTATTAACTATGTTAGATTTAAATTTTACTTAAACTATGCTTTACTGACTGATATGATAAAAAGGATGAATAACATGAATTCTCACAGCGTTGTACTCTCAAACAACAGCAAATGACGCTGTCCCTTCTTCCTAATGAAAGCACCACACATTTTTTCTGTCATTAACATTTCGATAAATCCATGGAACTTGATATTGACCACTTTTATCTTAAGTTTTGCGTCTTATTTTCTGCTTGTCTAACAAATAATTAGAAGGTTAGAAAAATAGAAACGCTAAAGCGATAGATATATCTGTGACCTCTACAGCCTCAAGTATGTGCTCCTGTTCACAGCCATGTCAAATTACCTTTAGCAGCTTCCATGGAAACTATTAAACTGTGTCAAAACTAGCCACAGGCGAAGTGACTTCCCAGTCCTCTTCAGGAAAAGTGAGGGAGCACAATTAGTCATGAGTGGCATGGCGTTCCTCGCGAGTCCTGTTTGCAGACTCATTACCAGACCCTGCTGGTGTCTCCGAGGCTGAGAGGAAGTCAAACAAAGCACCACTCGTGTTCCTTCAGCACTCTGTGGTGCTGAACTGTCTCTGGTCTAGCGGTGGTGGGGAGGCGAGAAGAGCTGTGAAAACAAACCCAGGCCTCCACTTCTACTACTACAGAATCCAGCCTGATTCATCCGAGCCATGGACTGAACCTGAAATGCTGGGGTATTTTGAAGAAAGCATTTTTTGAAGCTGACATACTGTCCGTTTCAAATTCAAATTGCCCTTGATTAATTTCAGGTATCAAATGTAGTGTGAACCACTAATAAAAGCAGAGTATACTTTTGGAGAAAATATAACATTAGCAGTTTAAATGCATGTGTTTTAGCCATATTGATAGTCTGCTATTATTGCATAACAAAACCCTGTAAATCAAAAGTGGTAACTTAATAGAGGAACTTACTTAGAAATACGTCTTTAACTTGAATGTACAGTAATGTGCAAAAATCAGACCATTCTTAATGTATTTGATGTTCAGCCAAAATGGCCATTAAATGCATAAAAGCATATATTAACTGACAATTATACAGAAGTCTGAACTGCTATATGTAATATTATTTGTGTCCACCCTTTACTTTTATTACAGCTTTCATAGTTTTCAGTAGACAGTTTTTCAAAGCAGTATGCAAATACATTTTTCCCTAACTCCAAAGTTCAGTCTTAGAAGTTGATTGCATTTCTGCTTCTCACAGTCCAAGAAATCCCAGCTGCAATTTTAGACTTATCAGTTAATAACACTTTACTCAACATCTCAGATGACCTGTTACAGTGTTAAAATGCAAATTTTCTTCTTTTTTTCATCCGTTTTCTTTTCTCAGGAAGGGCCTTTTACAGCTACACATCCTTTCAGACCTATAACATTGAATTATCTTTACACAGGAGAAGAATGGACAGGAACACCTGTGCATGTTTTTTTAGATCTGAAGCAAGTATAGAGCTTGATTTTTATTCTCTCTCAAAGATGAAAGCATTAAGTACTGTTTATCTGAAGATGCCATATTTGGTAGTCTTGCACGGTTGTTAGATGTCTCGTTTTTTTTTTTTTGTATATTTGAATCATTTTGACTCTTATTTCAGTTATTTTTCTTTGACTTTGCCTCTTCCTCATGTAAATAAGGTAATTTAAGGGTAACATTAATTGTTATTTAACATTAAGATGTTATTCCAAGTTATATTGGGTCATGTATATAGGTTCATTTATCATGAAATGTGTACACAATATAAAGGGCAGCTGGCATTTTTGAATGATTTTGAATAAAACTGCAATGCAGTCATAAAGTTTTAAAATAACAAAGTCAGTATAAGCATACAATTTTATTCACTTTCTATTCTACTTTGTATTCTGTTTGTATGTAGTTGATGTAGTAGTGGTCACAGTGACATAGACCACTAGAGTCTTTCGTTCCTGACCGCTTACCACTTGTAACACCTTAGTGGTGTCCTAGAAAGATCTACAGTAGTGCATCCCTACATGGCAAGCTTTTCTGTCTTTTGTTTGCTTTCTCTTTGGTTTGTTTTGTCTGTTGTTGTCATGGTTAGGTTTCTATTAGAGTATAAGTGAACGGCTGAGCCGAGAATGCTCTGCAGCAGTTCATTTCAATTAGACTTGGCTTCAAAGATAGAGAGAGGCTGAACCTCACAGCTCACTTGAGATGCTGTTGTGTTTGTGTGTGTGTGTGTGTGTGTGTGTGTGTGTGTGTGTGTGTGTGTGTGTGTGTGTGTGTGTGTGTGTGGTCTGCAATGAGGCATACTCCTGCTGTGCTCATCTGTGTGTTGACATTGTTTCAGCTTCAGCATATGACACGTGATCCAGCCCAGCTTGAGACTCGGTAAATCTCACTGAAGGATGAGCTTCTAATACACTGCAGGCATTATTGATATGCTTCACTCGCTTTGCTGTTTAATCAGCATTGCAGTTTTGTGCTGGGCCTTGTATCATCAGAATATGTAACTTAGTGACATTTGTAGTATTTTGCTTTGTAGTATAACATTTTTTTTTAAAAGATGGTGCTGAAATATTTTGTACTTGAATTTCATTCTGTATTTGTTCTCAAGTTCTCAGCATTTGTGTGCAGATGATTTATAAAACCACTGTGTTGGCAAATCCTATATATATATATATATATATATATATATATATATATATCTTAATGCCTGTAGTACACTTGAAGATGCTGTTTGTATATCAGTTTTATTTACAGACATTTTATTGCCGAATTCACTTTTTACAAGTGAATGATCATTTTAAGATCAAATCTGCTTGTACAAATGAAGCCCCCATGTTTAAATTAGATATGCAAGTATGGAGATCCTCCACATAGTTCACAGAATCTCCACATAATGTAAATGTTCTGTACCAGAACTGTATGCCCAAGCAAAGAACCATGTAGGAGCCATTTTTTTTAAGAATGTAGGTCTAATGCTGCGTTTTTACCTGCATTCACACATCATGATTAATTGCATTTCAGATTTTGTATCACCTTTCAAACATATTCCTCTTGGTTACTTTTAATATCAACACTTAAGGCTGTGTGTATTTTTTTTTCCTCTCTCTTAGACACCTTCTTTTCTTTTTTTTTGAAAAGAAAGCCTTGATAGTGGGAGTACCCTGCATAGGTCTTTGAGTTTCCTAAGCTCACCTGGGTAAAGAAAAAGCAGAGGTTCAGTGTAAGGCCTGTTCAGTGGGCTGCAGCGCTCAATGGGCAGCTGCACGTCAATACTGGCCATGTTACTGAGATCAGAGGGGTCAAGGCTGTCTCAGCAGCAAAGGAAGAACTGCCCTTTTAAACCGGAGGAGGAAAGCCACAGCCACTCAGTTAAAAAGAAAGTTGCGGCTCAGTTGCAGAGGGTGCTAGAGAGACTATTTGAAATAAACAGAAATATGATTTGAAAAGACAGGACGAGCTGTGTTCTTCCTTTATCTGCGACGTTATCGGAGCATATCAACATTTGTGAAAAGAGGTTGTCGGCCATTTACAAACACATAACAAATGCGGTTCACTGAGGTTATGTGATCTGTGGAAATCTGTTGCCGGCAACAGTTGAACATGAGTGTGTGCACTTGCCTCTAGACAGGAGAGTCATGTCTATGAATAGTTACTAGTATATATCAATCAACATGCTTCTGCATACATATATCTTTTTCAATATGCCGTTGCTGGCTTTCACTGTATGAATATCAATCTGAGAAGATGCCCCGGGTCTATCTGTCCCAGTATCTTTCTACCTTCTACGTGGCGCAATCAGAGCCAACTTCAATCTGCCACGGGCAATCATTCACTCTGCAGACAAAATGCCCAGTGTTCGCCCAGCTCTGATGACAGCTCTGGGCAGCCATTAGCCAATCATATTGATGAGCTTTGTGTAAATGTATTTATTTATTTATTATCAGGAGCATAATGAATGATTATGTAATATTTGGGCCCTTGCGGCTGTGATTGCCGTCCAGTGTTTGAAAGGGTATAGTTCTTAGTCAATTAGAGACTGATTAGTGCATAACAAATCTACTTAATTCTAAATATGTTAATTAACAGTCTATGCACTCGTACCAGTGGTTAAAAGCACTAGTAACCTCATGCAAGCTTCAAATATGCTACTCTCTAAATTGCTTGCATGGGTTTCTTTGAAAAGCTATATTTAATTAAATGGTGCACTGTAGTCAGTTGGAGGGCTAATGGAAGTTACATTATATGTAACAGATATGGTGGGGAATCACTTAACCATCACTAATGGACACAATTTGACTTTGCAGCATTTCCTTGCCGGTTCATTTTAAGAATAAAACAATCTGTTGAGAAAAAAGACCTGATTGAATGATGCTTTAATTGAATTAGCAGATAAATGGTACAAATGGAAGGTGTTAATGCACCAACAAAAAGGACATAAATTGCTATTACAGGCATTGCAAAATGCTGGGCTTTTTGCCTCACAAAGACGGCACTGCTGTACCTTTCTACCTGAGAGAGAAACACTTGAGGAATACCCTGTATTTAGCTCTTAGCTTAGCTCCATATTTTAGCTCATATCTGTATCAATTATGCTTACATATCTAGGGGATATTAAGTAGCATTTCTTTATAACGAATATGAAGGATGCAGTGACTTTCATTTCAGCTGCAGCATTTTGAAATGACATTGAATTTCAAAGTAGCACCGCTGAGTGATCTAGCAATAAGTATTCACCTCTGGTTAATTTAGCATAGCCCAAGACACTTAAAAGATAACTAATCCCTTTGCAAAGCACAGCGAATGGCAAAAAGGACACAAAGAAAATGCTGCTGAAATAATGTGAGAATAAATCTAACTACTAATGAGCGGCTCCTAATTCTCATGCATCACAACAGAGCCATCTAGTGTTTGTGTAGTAGTACTGAAGGCAGATGTGGTTTTGATGAAGATCTCTGAGAACATATAATAAATTAGGGCTGTGTACAGCCTTGCATCCTATAGCTTTATATTGCGATTCGCATGGCACAAATTCAGTAGAGAAGGGCCCTTTAATCAATGAAGTGGGGATGCTTATCTTTATAATAAATTAAGCTGATTAATCAGTGTTTTAAACTGTTTATCATTGTTTGTACAACAAATATGTATGGTTATTATGGTCAGGATCACTAAAGAAAGCTTGTTTTGTTGAAATCCTGATGTTGTGATGCCCAACACTGTAGCAGTGAAGTAACTGAAAACTTGGTTAAGGGTGCCCCCACCTGGCAACAAGTCCGATCTGTAACTGGTGCACATAGTCCAAATGAGCTGAATGTGAGATGACTGTTAGAGTGCACACATCATTGAGGACAGCAGGAAAATGCTACAAACACAAGAGAAATCTTAAAAGATAAGATGGAAAAAGCATTTATGAGAATCTGAGAATTATGAGAGTATGAGAATTTAAAAGAAATAAAATATATGTTTCATGCCACAGCATATGTACACCATGCTAAACAGTGAATACAGTATTATTAATTTTCTTATTTATTTAAGGTCAGTGATAAATTTTAAAAGGATAATTTTCTATCTTTTTTTTCACTTTCTGTCGTACAGTCTCTTTCTCGTGATATCTCTTTAAGACAGAGATAGCATTTAAAGACATGTATAGAGAGCAACAGTTGTTTTGGACAGGCGCTGAGTGGGGCCCAAGCCACTTCCATTGCTTTCATTTGCAGACCTGCTTCTGAGCCATTTTTCTTTGAGCGTAGGGGCTATTCTGTTCATGAGTATGGAAGTCTATTAGGTGAGGCGAAATCGCACTGATGGACACTGAGCGGCAAGAATCAGCTGCTCAGTAAAGGCCCCTAATTGCTTAGCAACAGTGTTTCAGACCTCTCATTTGAGATCAAGAGTTTACTGGACTGAAGACTCTGCTTTGGAGAAATAGAGCTTGCACCATTAGATAAGACGGGGGGAAATGGGCTATATCTACATCCTCAGCCACCACCTCCCCCCATCCCTCCATCTCCCCCCTGCTCTCTCGCTCCCATCCACCACCACCAAACCTCAGCATGATGATTATGTTACCTTTCAACTGGCTGATATATTCAGTTCAGTAGATTATTCTCTGTCTTCCGAGTTAATTGAATTCTGTCCATCACATTTGGGTGATTTTTGCATTTGCATAAAGGTTAGAGTGGTGAAGAGTGTCAAACTTCAATTTAGACAATGTCAGTCAAATAAATATAGTGTTGGGTCTGCCCAGGCGAGGTATTAACGGATTTCTGGCAGGAATTCAAATATCATGCTTCGCGTTGTCATGGATGGAGACCCTCATATACATGTAAATATAAATATAAAAATAAAGTGGAATGGGCTCTAATATAGAGCTTGTGGGGTGATGCTTATTTTTGTGGTGGTGGTTGTGTGTGTGTGTGTGTGTGTGTGTGTGTGTGTGTGTGTGTGTGTGTGTGTGTGTGTGTGTGTGTGTGGAGGGAACGGTGCCCACTTTCAGTCATCTGCTTCTACTGGATCCCTATAACAGAGAGTGAGTGGGCACTGCAGTCCGCTTTCTTAGACTAGAACACTCAACAAGGCTGCTCTCACTCCCCTACTCATCCTCAAGTGTCTTAAGCCTCCAAACCCCAGAGAGCCGTGGGGAAAAACACTGCGACATGATCGGAGGTTAAGTCCCACACCCCAACCTGAATCCTCGGCCATGCCTTCAACTGCAGCTGTCTCCGTCATCTATTTGAGGCTCCTTTTCATCTTTAACAACTGATAAATCAGCATGCTCATGAAAGACAGAGCCATAAAGGATGTGTCTCATAGCCAGTACTGCGAATGAGAAAATAAGAATAAGAATAAATAAATAAATAACACCCTGGCCGGTCTAGAAAGGCTGCTTTAGTGTCACATTAAATAAGCATACCTTTATATCCAGTTACCTTTTGATGGAGCATATTGATTTGTGTTCCTTTAGTGGCAATTTTTGCATTAGCCCCTGCTGTCAAATAAACATCTATTTGGATTTTGTCTGTGTGTGTGTGGCATTGGCTGCAGTGGCGGCGCTTGCGCCAGAGGTAGAGTGTGTGTCAGTTAGTCAATAAAGAGGTGCCGGAGACGGAGGGACGATTAGAGTGCTTATCTCCTTTCATCGCCGCTGAATGCTGGCTGAATTGAAGGTCAATATCTTGCGCTTCTCCAGAGCTGAGCAGGTGTCTAGAGAGCATGGATTCAGTCTGCTGCCGAAGCCTCGTCGCGCCTTACGCAGACGTAGCAACTGAAGCTGAAGTCACAAAGCTAGAAAAGAGCATAGTGAGAGTGGGCCCAGGCTAGAAACAGCCACACACTTAAAGAAAAAAATGCATTATTTTTATTATTTACTTCTGTTTTAACAGGGCTCATTGTGTCACTTGGTTAGCAAATGATGCTTATGAGCCTCACAATGAATACATTTCTCAATCACTCAGCGCACAGAATGGAGAGAAAGAAAGACAACAGCAAGCTGGTATCTGTAAAGCTATCCAGATTTTTAAAAAGCTTCCCCGAACCTGAAATGACGATGAATTTGTAGCCTGTCAGTGAATTAAAGCCTGCAAATGCTAACGCTTCAGGCACACAGGCGCTGGAATTCTTCTCTAAATGGGCCATCTGTTTAGAGACATTTTCAAGGCTGTGCGTTATTGATTACATCGCCTTTTTCTCTCGCATACAAGCCATGACAACAAGCCAGAGTGGCCATGGAATTTCAAGCATATTCAGGCGAGGTTATTTTTGCACTACCCCCATACCCCCCCCCCCCCCCCCCCCCCTTTTTTTTTTTTTTCCACAGCTAGCCATTAAAATCTAAAGGCGGACCATCTTCCTCTCCTCTAGTGTCACAGCGGACAGGCCACTGGACAGAGCAAGGCAAATATTCCTGTAGCAGGGCAGAAGTCCTCTCTCAGACTGTTTGTGGAAGGTCTTAGAGGCCTGTGCAAACTGGAAAACTACACAACTAACTGGATTAGTGAGGGGACACTTGAGTGGTGGCACACGTGTGTTTATGTGGTGGTGGTGGGGGGGGTGGTCTTGGCTCGAGGGTCTTGTCCACCCTGAGTGTCCTCTCATCTGGGTGACATTTCCTTTAGATGTTGCTGTGGATAGGCCTGTTCTTTTCCTGTCTCCCTACATCACTTCCATGAAACCAAGAAGATACACATACAAATGAGTGAAAAACATGTGAATATACAGTATACAGGAATACTTCAATATAGGGATGAAAATGGGAATTCTGAAATGATGCCGGTGTTTATTCATATTTTTATTTATTTATTTTTACCCAGTTTTTCCACATAATTTAGTCATGTCCAATTCCAACCCATTAACTAGGTGTCCCCCATCACACTACGCTACCAAGCTGGGAAAATTAAGGACAACACAAGTTTTCTCCAAGACATCTCTTTTACAACTGATGCTGACGCACTGAACAGCTCAACAAGCTTGGAGGAGAATGTTAACTACCATTGCTAACTGTTACGTCAGCTAACAGAGCCCACATGGGCTAACAGCGTACTGAGTGATGGGGGAGAAGGGGAGGACCATTCTACACACTCAGAGAGTGAGGCCAGTAATACTCAAATTTGAGATCTTCCAAAGATAGGGTCAGTGCTTAGACAGTTGCCAATATATAAATAGAAATTTGGACTACATCTACCAGGATTACCATTACAGAAAACTATAATATTTATTTCTGAGGCATTTTAAATCGATTTGTTCTTAGGTAAGAGCTGAATTTGAACACACAAGTGCACAAAGGTGTGAACAATTCTGCAGTTTAACAACATACCATTAATCTGATGTGGACTTTTTCTTAGGACCTTCCTTGTATTAGGGAATGAGGCCCAATGCCTTTGTGAAGTTATTCCAAACATGTTATATTGACAGCACAGCAAATCTAGAGTGATTATGAACAGCTGTGTCAGTGTAATGCTTTTAGAGAGCTTTTGAGTGGATTGTTCTGCAAATGCACTCTGTTTGCACACAACACAGTATTTCTTTTGATCCATTTTGATCCACTACTTGTGTATTTATGTAAATTTTCAGCTAGACTGAAGGTTGTCTGCCTGGGAAGACAGTCGTGTACTTTAGTGAAGACAGTGGTTCTATATAGTACCATGGACACTCAAATAGCAATTTGCATGCTTAAATGGTTCTTTGCATGGTGATATGGTTCTTCAGATTGATGGAGAATTTGTTGTTCTATACAGAGTCAAGCTTGTAACAATAGAAGAACCATTTTTGGTAATGTATTTAGAACTCTTTTCAAAAATGTTTTATATAGAAGTTTATACAACACATTTTCCATCAATCTGAAGAACGATTTCACCATGCAAAGAAGCATTTAAGCATGCAAATGCTTATTTGAGTGTTCATGGTTCTATATAGAACCACGGT
Source organism: Pygocentrus nattereri (assembly GCF_015220715.1). Taxonomy (NCBI): domain Eukaryota; kingdom Metazoa; phylum Chordata; class Actinopteri; order Characiformes; family Serrasalmidae; genus Pygocentrus; species Pygocentrus nattereri. The sequence goes on from NC_051220.1 coordinate 26,012,383, forward strand.
CATCTTCTTAAAGAATGTGTAGTACCTACCATTCAACTATTTAAATAACCTGCCTGCTATACCGTTTGACGTCGTGCAGGATTTCTGCCATGTCAAGGAATATTTGGCTATGAATGCTCCACCAAGCCTTTTGGTGGATTGTACCTCTCATTAAATCCAAAGCTTGGAGCTATTCACATGAGCATGAATGGAAAACTGGAAGTAAGAGGCGGAATTTGGAAGGACAAAAAATGTTTCAGAAGGGTAATATGAAAAAGCAGTAATATCACACACAGACATATATGATATAAAATACTGTATTCATAAAACTGCTAAGATTTGGTTTGTGTAATGTTATTGTGGCTAAACCAATTTATAGTGATGATGCAGGGTTATATTTACATGGTCATCTTCCTCACTCACAACGGGAGTATTCCATGAAATTAATGTAGCCTAGGCACTTTGAGGTATGACAAAGCCCTGCTTGAGCTGCTTTTTGTCACTCTGACTACTTCTTTCTTAAGCATGTTTCCAATATCTTTGGTCCCAAACTGGTGGCCTTGATGGACAAGGTTCTATGGAATCAGTCGACTGTTTGTTTCTCTCTCTCTCTCTCTCTCTCTCTCTCTCTCTCTCTCTCTCTCTCTCTCTCTCCTCTCTCTCTCTCTCTCTCTCTCCTCTCTCTCTCTCTCTCTCTCTCTCTCTCTCTCTCTATCTCTCTCTCTCTCTCTCTCTCTCTCTCTCACTCTCTCTCTCTCTCACACACTCTCTCTCTCACTCTCTCTCTCTCTCTCTCTCTCTCTCTCTCTCTCACACACACACACACACACACACTGTCTTCTCTCTTTATAGATTTAACATGTTTTAAGACTGGCCTTGGTTAGTTGTATTTTTACCAAACAAGCCTCATGTGATTGGTCTGAGTTCTGTGTTTCTTTTCTTTCTCTGTAAAGAGGCATATTATGATGTGATTGAAAGAGATGCACAGGACCCAGACTACCCATACACCATTAGAGTGTGTTTTACAGTCTTCGAATCAATATTCCTTATATTATTGTAAAATGTAAAATCACTTACCCTCTGAAAGTGTATAATTTAAAATTTGTGCCTGAAGTCCGTGTTTCATAGTAAACCAGATGATGATGCATAGATGCACAGACTGTTTTTCAGGATTTTCCTGCTTTTATAGTCTCTTTTTTTATTGTCTCTTTTTTTTGTCAATTAAACTCTTTCCATGTATTTTTGTAAGATGAAGGGTTATGGGCATGCAGCCTAAAGGTATAGATTTGTAGTTGGATCTTTAAAACAGCAATACAGTTTAAACTGTGTTTGAAGCAAATATAAACTGTATTATTAGTAACATTAACAAACCTTTAAAAAATCCATTAAATGTGCAAATACAAGGAAATTTCACCGTATTGGCTTCAGAGTAATACAATGAGGGAGATTTCAGTTCCGTAGAGAGTCAGAATAAATGAAACGCGGCATGTGACTCCTTCATGTGTATGGGCAAAACACGGCCGCAGTCTCTAAAAAGGGGCGACATCTGCTTTAGGATTTTATAGCCAACAACATATGTCCCTTCTTTGGTGACAAAGCTGGCAGTGCCTCTCCCGCTGTTCGCTCTCCCCAGTCCAAACACACGTCTTTAGATACCTGTCAGCGTTTATTATGCCGTCCTCTGTCGCGCCGCAGATAAGGCCAGTTAAAGTTTAATGAAATTCAGCCTGGCTACACAGGCCCGCCTTTCATAATTTGTCACAGCCTGTGTGCTGGAGACCCACCGCTCGGTAAACATGGAGCCCACATTACCAGCCATTAGAGCCTAAACAGCAGCCTGCGCGTATGGCCATGTATGCTGGGTTGGGAACATGTCTCCCCCACTGCTGCCAGGGGCCCAGGGCATTTCTCCGTTGCCCCGCTTGGGAAAGCTGCCCCAAATAAGCTGCATTTTGGATATTATGTTGAATATTAGAAACAGCACATTTTCAGCCATCACTAAACAAAACAGGAAGGAACTGAGCCAGCGTTGTTATCTTTTACAAGGACCGTTTCCTTCAAATAAATGTTTTTGGATCATGCTGCGCTTGTGTTGCATTATATTAAAGTGAATATACCGCATCTGTTTCACTAACCATCATAAATAGCAAGCATTATTTGTATGGTATGTTGGTTGAAGGGTTATTGGTGGAAAGGTAACAGATAGACACGCACAAGCAATAATGTCATGAATAGGACTATCTGCACTCAGTGTGATGTTGTGCCAGTGCATGCAGATGGTGTATATGTGCCTCTGCATGCAGACAGTCTTTAATTATGTGTGTGTAAAATGACGTAGAGCATTGATATTAAGGCCTTGTTTGAGTGAGAGCCCTCATGGAGAGGGAGATGGCCTCAGATGTAGCTCAGACAGCCTGCCTGAGCGGATGAACCCCAGGTTTACGTAACGTTCCCCGGGGGCCAATGAGCATACCAACTTAATGGAGAGCAGAGGTCAGGACTGGTAAAGCCTGACACTGGACATGGCTCTAATCCAGCACCTATTATTGAAACTGGGCTGATACCAAGAGAAAATGCTGGATGAATCTGATCCAGTTCTCCAACAAATCTAGCCAGTAAAGTGTACTTGTAGCACAACATAAAAGCAGATTAAACATAAAAACAGCAAGTAAAGAAGGTCACATGATAATAATAGTGGGTAGGCCTATGTGTAGCCTAATGCTAATGTAAGAACAATGGGCCTCATTCACCAGTATCTTCCTAAGCTTTTTCTGAAATGTGTTATTGAGAAATGTCCTAAGGAAAAATCTACGACAGATTCAGGACATGCTCTTAAACCACAAAATTGTTCACACCTTTGTGGTCTTGAGTGTGTGTAGATTCTGTTCTTACATAAGAACGAATCCCAAATAAGAAAATACTGATGAATGTCAGAATCTGTGAGAAAGCTGCATAAGTGGGTTTTAAGAAGAAATTCTATCTTAAGATTGGTTGGTGAATGAGGCCCAATGAGAAGTTAAATAAGCAATATGTAAATTCTCTTATTTTACGGTCTTAATTTTGCATACATGTATATGTAGTGATACAATATATCAGATATTTCTGTTAACTGAAAAAGCTGCAGTTATGTGTTAGTCGTGTTCTATATGCTGTCCTATGCAAAAGTCTTAGGCAGACAAGAAAATTGTTTAAAACTATTTATTGGGCAGTGAGTGTGTTTTTGCCAGTAAAAATGCTTTACAACTTTTGGAAAAAAAAGACAAATAAACATACATACAATAAAAAGTTTAAGAGATCTGAGCTAGCACCCTAGGTCCCTTATCAGGCATGACTATTTGTTTATCCTTCAGTTGCCTTGACCACCTGGTGGTTGTGGCGCTGAGTCACTGGACCTGCAAGCACTTGGCCTGTGAGCACCAGCGCTGGACGTGAGTTTCAGGGCAGTGAGGGTTTGGTGTTATTTCCACAGTTTTCTGTCCAGGGCTTTGGTTTCTGGTGGCCTACAGTGCAGTTTAATCACTCTGTGAAACACAGAGATGTTCCTGTCTTTTGCTTTTATTGTCACTGTTGTCATACTCAGTGATAATGCTTGAAAAAATATGTTACACTTTTCTGTATGACTGTTCAAAAGCTACATACACACTAGGACTGCACAATAAATTATATTTTAAACATTATCGCAATATGAGTTTCCATGATAAAGACATCGTTAGAGCGCCAATAACAGAACAGATTTCATTGCCTCATACATGCAGCGCTAGAGAGGGACAAACTGTTACACGCCTGCTTCTTTGTGCTGGGACTGAACCTGGTCTCCCACACGGGACACAAGTAACTTAACCATTCACCAAACAGCCAACTACAAAACACACACTCTGAGACCTTAAAGTATCGGCCCAAAACTCAGCTTTAATGGAAATTCAACTCAAAACAGCATGCGGCAAAGGGGAAAACATGCAGCGCACAGGATGTCTCTACTTTTCTGGTAGCTAGCTTGCTAACTTACGTTTATATGTAATATAGTATTAAGAATGCTGCCCTTCAGTAAGTTGTTACCAAAAGAAAGTTTAAAAATATATACTATATGCTACCTCAGATAAATAATTCATGGCACAGATATGTTATTTGGAGACAAAATATTATATAATATTGTTTTTTTTCCTACACTAATGCTAAAATAATAAGTAATCTATAAATGTTTTGAATTATAGGAAAAAATGATAGAGTAGTTAATACAGAAAATAAAATTTTCATATAAAAGTAAAGTTACTAATTCATCATTCATGAAACTATGCATGAACAAACATCCCTGAGAACAGCTGTCTTCTCTTCTTTCTACCTTTCACCTGCAAGCTTTGTGAAGAGAGCCCCTCTCTCTCTCTCTCTCTCTCTCTCTCTCTCTCTCTCTCTCTCTCTCTCTCTTTCTCTCTCTCTCTCTGACACACACCCAGAGCCAGGCTGCACGGTGGCCTGTAATCAGCAGCTCTGTGACAGTGGGGGAAGGCAGGCTGGTAGGGGGGGACAGAGGGACAGGGGTGATAACAGATTGAGCTACTCTGATAAACTCTTCTCTAATGGCTCTGCCTGTCCCTCTCGCTGCTGTTTTTTTTTTTTTTTTTTTTTTTCTCCAGCACCTATTTAGAGGAGTCTTTCACTGCTGCAGGGATTAGCCAGCCGGATAAGGGCAAGTAAACACTGGCTGCTTCTCTGAGCAAGCAACGGAGAGAGGGAGGTAGAGGGAGATAGAGAGAGGGGAAGAAAGGGAAGGGAGGGGAGCGAGAGAGAGGGAAAGTGAGAACGCTAGAAAGACTGAGAGTTTTGGAGAGAGGGGTGAGAGGCAGAGCAAGAGACGAGTCAGAACTGTGCTGAGGAAGAAGCAGAGGTAAAAGAGTGAGAATGTGATATTAAAAACAATGGAAATAGATAGAGGGAAGAAAATGTTCAGTATTTTAAACATTGTCACCTTGGACTATGCAATATGGACAAAGTACCAGATTGTGATTAAATCACGGCAAATTGTGATTGTGATAAAATCCTATTGTTAACTCAGAGTGAGTAATTTAATACCATTTACTTTTTCTGAAGTTTTTGAACAAGTTATAATACACCAGCAAAAGAGTAATGTCACATTTAAAAAAGACATACATTATACGTTGCTTGATGTTTGCAGGATCTCTTATTTGAAAGTCTGCCGTTTTAATGATATATGCAAGTAGTGAAGTAGTGATATTGTAGAGACTGTAGAAGTACTGCTGATATGCATGGTGCATTCAGAAAAAAACATATCATAATTCATCACAATAATCATAGCATTGCCCACCCCTAATGGTGAACAATTAATGTGATATAGTTAAAGTCAACATGAATGCGAAATCAGAGCATTTTCCTTCCGTACCACTATTTCCAAGTGTTGAGCGAGGGTGGTGGGTGGGTGAGGCGAAACATGATACTGTTGGTATTTTTCTGCCTCCCCACTCGTGCACAGTAACATAGACAAAACTCACAAGACGCTTTCAAGTTGAAGTTCACTCAGAGATTATAAGGAGCACAAAAGTTTGTCTTCTAAACGGTGTGGCATGACGAATAGTGCTTAACATAACCAAGTACATGAGCTAACAAAATAAAATAGGGTAAATTTGGATTTCAAGTTGACTAGCCTGAATTTCTTTGACCCAAACCATGTATGTTTGCAGCCTTTATTCATACAAGCACCCTAAAGGCCAGTGAATTAACCGTTAACAAACAATGTATCATGTGGTCATACTACCCTTCCAAATCAGTTTTCAAATATCTCATAATTGTTTTTTTCGTTTGTTGTTTTGAACAGGTTTAGCAGACTTTAGTACTCTGACATCATCCTCGTCACCATTGTAGAAAACCACATTGGTCCTGTGTTTAGAGAGGGGCTTAAGTGCATGGTTCCAGGTGTCAAATGTGGCCTAATTCTGTGTGGCATGACACAAACCCACACACACACACAGACAGCGGGGTAAACATGGATTAGTTTGATGTCTCAATCATACTGTGGCAGGCTGACAGGCCATGCCGTCTCTGCTGACGTCCTGGGAAAATTTCAACAGGACATGGAAAGATAACATTTTTGAATGGGTGAAGGTGTTGGCTAGTGGGTAGTGCCTCATAATGTTCTATGTGAGTAATAATGTGTCAGCGCAATACAAACACTATTTTATTTTCATGGCTGTCTACCTATTAAACAATGGCAAGTTTATCATAGGTATTGTTTCATGGTAATAATTTGTGATTTTGTTCAGTACTTGTATGCAATCAAATATACACTTTTCATTATTTTAAATCATGGCATCACTGTAGTACCACTTTGGAAGTCATCATAGAATGTCAAATTAAGCTTTGTAGAAACAGCTTACTGTAAACTATTGCATTGGTCAAATAACTAATTACTCACTCTTTTAATTAAGCTTTTTAGGCAGCCACCTGCCTAATTGCTTAATTAAATCACCAGCCCCTCCAAACAACTGTTGTGTGGTTAACAGTCTGCTATGCACATTCCAAATGTCCTCCACACCCTGAGGGCAGCTTTGCCAGGTATAGCCAGTGTGACAGCCCATGTGCTCAGTAGATCAAGCCAAAGAAGCTTATTTAAATTCTACTGCTTGGTGTAACTGAAACTAAACGAATGAGTTAATTGTTGCGTAATGGAGGCTATAAAGTTTAATGAATTATTATGTAAAGAGTATGAATTTATTTTTACTTAGTCATCAATATTAAATTTAAATGTTTGTGGAAAAGAAACAAAAGGCAGTGTAAATTATGACATTCTTCTGTGTATATAGTTGCTTATACATTGTACTTATAGGTTCCTTTGAAATACTTTCTGACTTAGACCAAAATCAGAACAGCAACATAATGACACGGCAATATACATCATTCATGCATTGGCAATGAAAACATGTTATAAATATAAGGTATTTAAATTCCTTCACCAATATATACAAACTTTCAAATATGTGTCATTTACTTATTACTTTTCTGTCTAAAATATGAGAAACCAGAATGAATTTTCCAGAATCAACAACCTACTTAATAATGATGCAAATCATGCTGCCAATATTTTATTCATTTTTCCCCCCGTATCTGAAAGCAGCGCTGCATCAAGCTGCAATCAGCCCTCTTCAATTGAGCCTGATTGTGGTCAGCCGCCGTGAGTAGGCCTTGAACAAACACCTTGTGTGCTGGCATTGTAGGCCTGTGTGTTTCAGCACGAGGCAGGGCCACCACAGCCAAGTGTTTCAATTCCTGAAGAGCTTCCAGAAGAAATTAGTATGTAATGACCGCACTCCGCAAGAAGAAAGGCCCATTATGGCTCTCGCTGACTGTACTTGGCTTTCATTTGCAAGCTAAATGGATGCGCGCGAAGGTGAGAGTTCACTAGCCATTCAAGTATTTGGCTTTAACGGGCTCCAGCACTCTTGCTTTAATTCAAGCAGAAGGACAAGTATGAATAATCGCTCTAGATAAGACTCATCAAAACACGGCTCTGCTGCCTGCCGTGTTTTTCTTTTTTCCGTTTTGTCAGCCCCCTCTCTCCTCCAAATGGCCAGTGAAGCTTGATGACAAAATACAATTCACATCATGCCTTTTAATTTGTAATTTGTCTGCCTTTGTTGCTGGTATCTGATTCTGCTGTCTTGTAGTTTGCTGTATTATTTTGATGCAAATTTTCCCCAGCTCAACTCAGCTCAGTTTAATTTTGTGTTTGTTTACTGTGGTCTAGGGGAAAAAAATGTGATAGCCCTGGAAAATAGCAGCACTAATCAAACTAAAATGAGGGAGGGAAAAAATATACGATAGTTTACAAATGCATGAGTGAAGGTTGCATGAGAGTACAGCAAAATATGACAGCCTTGCTCCCCTCAATCATCACCCAGCCCCACCCACCCTCCCCCCACCACAGCATATATATTCTTCCTCTAAACGACGTGTGTGTGGCTGATTTGTAAGGAAAGACGGTTTCGGAGATGTCTCTTTGTGAGCTCGTAATAAGCAAGGACTGAATGGTTTATTTAGATACATGAGGGTGCACGGCCAAAAGCGCTAATTCGTAGCCCCGAGGGTGTTCATTTCACGTAATGTATGCACAGGCTAATTTATTACACTGTGACTAATTTCCATTTCTTGTGCTTGGAGTTGCCTTGTTAATTATAGGATTTTTTTCATTTGGTCATTTTTTTTTCGCTCTCTCCCCCCACTTCTTTCATAATTGCGTCTCAGAATTCAGAGAAGGCATTGCCGTAAATGAGATGGGCCTCCTTTTTCTGCATTTTGTGCTTAACGTGCTTCTGCACCCAGGTGAGGCTAAATTCCACATGAGGCCCTGCTGCTCTGTCCCCTGCTCCACCCTAATTATTGGCTCCCAAAAAATCTTTGATGTGAGCCTGTCTCTCACATGGGCCAGCGTTTTACCTTGTCCTGTTCCGCAATGATCAGATAGAGCCGAGTGTAATTAGCCAGGCGACTTTAATTAGGAAAAGTTAACTGTTACATGAAAGCTGTCACATCTGTGATCCCGCTGTCCTGCCTTGCCGGCTAGCTCCCGGGGGGTCTGCATCAAAAGGCCCTCCCCTGCTGTGCGGGCCCACTCTAACATGCTCTTCTCTGCCAAATCAGGTCTGCCCATGCCAAGGGACAGAGCCCAGTGAAGACGCAGGCATGAGTTAACCTCACCAAACAAAATGAGAACGAAGAGGAGGAGGAAGAAGAGGAGGAAGAGGGGGGAAGAAACAGAGCGCTCTGTTCTTTCTTGTCTTTCATTAAGCGAGGAATACAAGGCAGACACAAAGGGATCTGAGGCCAAACAATGTCGCTTAACAAGACATCACTGGCTCATCATTAGCAATTTGCTAGGGCATAATTTTGCCTCCCCTCTCATATAATAGGTGTCTAGGGATCTTGCGATAGGCCTTGTTTTATGCCTCCCCCTCATTTCACTGTTTATTTACTTGGCCCAAATCTCAAAAGAAAGAGAACTCCCCACCTATGGCGATGGCTAAGATAAAGTTGCTGTGCCATGGCTTCATAGCCCTATTATTTATTTATTTATTTTAATTGACTACGAAACTCATTTTCTTTCTCTTTTTTTTTTGTGGCAACAGCAGACATTTATGTAAAACAGAAAAGAAAGAATTAAACAGCTAATAACTGATGACTACTAGTGAGCTAAAAAGGACCGGGGACATGTATCATTATAATGTTGCCCCTTGCTGCTACAGATGCAATCTTATGTTTCAGTCCCATTATCCGTTTGCTGCAGAATTATAGTGGTTCTGAAATACTGTAGGATTTGATGATAGCTATGCTGTATTTTCCCTTTCCTCTATCTGCCCACCCCCCTGCTTCATCCTACCCCTCTCTCTCCCTGGTCGTTTTGAGAAGAGAATGCAACAGCTGCATACTGCTATAGTTGTGTTAAATATGGTGAAACGGCTTGACGTGCATCACCGCCATTAATCACGAAGAAAAAGCTTTTTAATTTCACTGTGTTTGCATGCTGTTTTTCCCCATCCCCACAGATGGTACAGCCAGCGCTCCACAGACCAGCTCTTCCTTTCTGCGCCTGTCCCATCACTTCCTATTCTGTGGCCCTTTTGTCATCAGCAGACATTGAGCTTCCATTTATATTCAGTGGACACATGTACAGAGAGAGAGCGAGAGAGAGAGAGAGATGTACCAGCTCATAACAACAATGCAGCTGGGTGACAAAGTGCAAACTGTAAAGGATGTGAGGAAGACACAAACAAATACATCACGAGTCATGACAAGAGTGCTCCAGATGACAATCGCAGTCAGAAGAGCTCAGGGCTTTACTCCTTATTTGTCATTACCGCTGCTTAGCATGCTAATTATTCAGCAGATACAACCCAAGATGTCATGCTACACATTTGTTTTATGTTGTTTTTGTTGTTATTGTTGTTGTTTGTTTTGTTTTGTTTTCAACTGGGAATATTCGGATTTTTTGTTTAAGCTGTACTAGTCAAGCAAAATCAAGCCTGCTCTCCAGACATGCGGCTGTAGTGGCACTACATTATATCAACAGTCCAATCAGTTTCAAAGCAATTGAAAATTCCTGTCCCTCTACCACTCATCCGAGCACAAACATGCATTAATTTGTCAGGCTTAACAACAGTAGCAGAAATCGCTAAGTCCTTCATTGAGAGTGTGCTAAATGTGCAGACATGCGCAGCGTAATCGTTGACATAGCGCCACTCTATTGGCAGAGCGAAAAGAGGAGATTGTGAAATCGATTTCCACATTGTATTTCACACCCTTTCATCCAACATGGTTGTGCGGCTTGGAAAGCTTGCCATTTCAAAAGCACTTAACATACTCCAGGCCCTTTGTTCAAGCAGCACAAACTACTCCTGCCAAGACATCAATGCAAGTAAAAAACCAAATATCAGCACGGCAGAAACTTCAGCTGAAGCACAACTAAATTACTCCTAGTTAATACATCTTCATTACTGTTTTTTTTCCTCCTCTGGAATGTCAAAAGAAGCTGCCATGCTAATTATTCCACAGCATTAAAGCCTCAGCCTCTGATGTCACTTTGAATGTGAGACACAGAAACAGATTATTACAGAGATTTCTTACATTCCCTGCTGTGAACACCAGAATGATACTTAAAATATAATGATGTTCTTAACCACGCTCATTAGCGCAACTGTGTCTCTCACACAGAAATAATATTCCTCTTCAGGGGAGCCAAACAGATTTCAAATTACAGCATAAAAGAAGCAGACAGTCATTTTGGGAGAAATACTGAACACACAAAACAGACTCTCTGTTTAGTCCTAATTGGTATGCATGCTTTGGGAGGGTTCTCATGCGTTTAAATGCAATGTTTCACCATTACAGTTGTTTCTCTGTAGCAATTTCCTACCTATTACCTTATACTTAAAGTGCTTCAACGGGGACATTGTCACATTTTCCTCTGTTTTCTCCTGTTCTATATCTGACAGCCATTTTTGGTAAGCTATTGTCCCGTACATCTACACCGCTACAATATCCTTTACTTAGCACATTGTGCATTGCCACATTCTCCACAATGGCATGGACGGTTTTGCATTACTAACTGAACAGGCACATGGAAGTGTTAACGGAGAGAGCTCACACTCAGACACTTAAACAGGTAGTCAACTGAAGGATTTGTATTGATTATGGGAACATTTTGACCGTCCTGTCCTTTGGGTAACTCAAGCTGGAGTGGGAAATGCACAGCCTGTGTTATAACAATGTTTTATGTAGGTCGCTTTGTGTAAATGAAAACAAAAAGTCACCAGCATGCCTAGTCTGGGTATTAGCATGGAAGAGCATGGACAAAATTCCCACATGTCTTCGATCCCCTACTTTTCGCTGTGTTTTGAGGTTTGAGACAAGCATTTTTGGGCATTTATAGATGAAATCTTTGTGTGATCCCTGGGAATATTGGAGACAGCACTGAGAGAATGTTCTTGTTCTCTGCAGCTGAAGATTATGGACTCAACTTTTTTTTCTCTCTGTGCTGTCATGTTATATTGTCAATGAGAGGGTAATCATAAGAGTGTTCAATTTAACCGTAAGACTGTATTGTGAGGTGGAGCCACCAGTTTTACTACATAGCATGATTATTACCTTGAGAGGTAGCCCATCTTCCCTATATAGCGCTAACACCGCTTAAATTAGGTGTTCAGTGGAAAGCTCCTTTTCTTTACGGCATGAAGTAACAGCTGCCATTTGTCGACTTGCTGACAGGGTGAAGCAGAGAATGGCACGGTGCAGTACATGCTGGACCTAAATGATTCTTTGTCAGCGCTGACATTAGTAAGGCAGTACTGATTGTCCTGTCAATGGTAATCTGACAGCAGTGGGAAACAGTCACTTATCTAATGACACAGTGTTCAGTAAGACTGATCGATGAATGATGAAGGAAGGGAGGAAGAAGTGGGAGCTAAAAGACACCTTTTCTTCAGAAAACAAGGCTCCTTTCAAACTGAATTCCTTCTATTGGATTGGCAAAGTATACCATAATACATTTGTAATCACACAAAGGATGCACTTTCATCAATAAGCTTGTATAAAGATTTATCTTAAATATAGTCTTGATAATTTGTGCACCATATTATGATGCCTTCATAAAAACACTAATATTTATGAATTTTCTGTGAAGGTTCTTACACAGCTGTATTTAACATAATCATAGTGCCAGAAGGACACTATTGTGAAAAGGTAGTACACTTAAAAGTGCACTGGTAGCACAGCACATTAAGGAGCAATAATTATACCTCCACTCCTAAAGGGGAATTTTCAAAATTAATTTTTTAAGATGTAAACAAATTCATTCAGAGTGGTTTGAATTAAATGCATAATTCTAAAGAAACTAACTGAGCCAGAATTGTTCACAGAGGTTGAGGAGACACACAGGAACCTAATGCATAAAGATGATTACAACTATGCTGCTTAATGCTTGAAAAATTAACTTTTTTCATGAAAGCTTTTCATAGCAGAAAGGTACACAAGGAGAGTTTTAAGGCAATGTAGTACCCAATTTTTTTTTTTTTCAGATTTACCGTTATTTTTACAGATAATTAATGTTACAAACAGTAACTCAGAATACATGTTGATTGTTTTGGATTGCAAAGCACATGACTATATTTGTGGTGTAAATCCCTGGTTCCAACACCATGACACAGTTTCACATCAAAATACTGTGAATAACATTGTTTGCATCTCAAGGACTGAATTATACAGAAATTCTCAGTAGAATTTTGCTTTAAACCTGATACAGCTCCTCATATCCAGCTCTGTTTGCCGTGTTGTCTATCCTAGAAGAACTGGCAAATTATCATTGTATCATCTGTAAAAAAGGTTCGTTAACTTACATAATTTTGAACACTGCTGTTCAAAGAAGCTCCTGAAATCTTTGCGTGAACTGTAGGTGAATTAGAGACAGAAAGAATGTTCATGTTTTGCCGCAGCTGAAGATTATGGATTTAATGTTTTTTTCACTGTGCTGTCATGTTATATTATCAATGAAGGAGTTACCTAAGCATGGTTGTTTTTTTTTTTTGTTTTTTTACTGTAAGACTGTACTGAGAGTCAGAGGCACCAGCTTTACTATATAGAGTGATTGCCACCTTAAGAGCTAGCCCATCCTTTCTATGTAGTGCTAACTCTGCATAAATTAGGTGAATCTCAAACAGAGCAGAAACACTTCTTAAAACCAGATATTGCTCTTCATATCCATTTTTTGCCATGTTGCCTGTCCTAGAGGAACTGGCAAATTTAACATTTCATCTGTTAAGAAGATTAATTAACTTGCATGATTTTGGATGCTGTTGTGCAATGAAGCTCCTGAGTGGAGAATATTTCAGTCAGATAGCTCTTCTCTTTGCAATATGGACCTTCAGCATCGTTCACATAGCTCAGCCGAGTGTATGCCATTTTCCCGTCTCTCTTTAATTCACTTCCTCTCTTAGAAGTGGCAAAGGCCATTTTTAAATAGTCCACATTGTTGCAGAGGTACATAGTCAAGCGGTTCAGGCATTTCAGTGCTTGGCTGTGAATAGAAAGTTGACTCTTTCAGCTTACTCTCCAGAATATTTTGTTTTACTTTTATTGTACTTCTGCTTGTCTCTGTCTCTTGGGTCAATTCATTACTGCCCGCTACTCTTGATATGGATGAACAACACAACAAAGAGGGGAGATAGGAGCATACTTTGCTTTCATTGACCTTGGATTGCTTCATAAGCATGAGTCTTACATTTGGAATTAAATCCTTTTTTTTCAGCAAGACTGCCTTCTTCATCGTGGAGATAATTCATTGTGGTTTGTTGGAGGAGTTAGACATCCCTGCGTTGAAATCAGGTGCAAAAATAGCCTTATAATTAGATCATGTGATAGGTCAAATCTGCTACTAAAGTAAGAAATCTGAAGTCTGGATACGGCCTGTTTGGCTGTCAATAGGAGTAAAGGCATGATATCAAACTATGCCCCACTCAAACAACAGAACTAAACCTATTTTTTTACCAGTGCTATACAAGTTACACTATACATTGTCAATCCCAATGTCTGTTTTAAATGCTTTTCTACAAATAAACAATAGTACTGAAGAAGATAACACTTAATTTCAGAAGTAATCTCGTGCCCTTTAAATTTTAAACCCTTAAAGACTTACCATGTCTGGAGCGCTGTTTCATTATGAGAAGACTTAATGCATCCTAGCTTAATTACTATTTTCATCAAATCTGAAAGGCATTGTAGATGTATGATTGTCATAGTGGAAATAAGCAGTTACCTTATTCTTACATTTCTTCTTGACCTAAAATGCTCAAAAGTAAGACAAAAACAAATCTTTTAAAATCATGGCAAAGAAACATCACAGTGACTCATCTTTACTGTCTCAGCAGTGCAGAGCTTCATACATTTGACAGAACATTTGCAATTTGCCTTTTGGCAAAACACATTTGAGGACAGGAAAAAAAAATCAGAGGAAACTTTGACAAATATCATTCTTAACATTCAAATGGCCCCATTGTCATTACAGACAGTGAGATTAAGTTCACCTCATCAGACATGAGTATGACAGGTGACTCAATAGGCTGATGCCAAGCAGCGAGCTGAGGAGATTAGCAGGGCACCGATATCATTATTTGCAGCTATCGGGGATTCAGCAGGGAGGCAATTGTAATTTCTAGGCTTATTAGTCCACACTCTGTAAAGGAGAAAAGCCTAGTGATAAAGCATGCCGCTGACAGCCCAGCATTCCGCCACCAAGTGCTGTCACTGTGACACTTACCAAATGCCAGCGTGCTGGCGGCCCCCGTAATCCCGCCTAATAGAGGTTAAAACACCACTAAGAGGTGCTCGTTGATGATCAAAACAAGTGCCGTTATTTGAATTTTAGAACTTTGGTACAGTTGACAAATGGACTTTACACATAAATTTATTCCTCTACACAAACAGGCATGCTTCTTTTTAAGCAATGAGTACGCTGTCATTATTGTAATGAAACCTTTTATTTCCGAAAGGATAATTTCATAGGAGTGGCAGTAAAGTCCATAACTTCAATTTAGATTGATGTAACAAGCAATGTGGGCCAGTTCTATTGGTCCATTCAATTTTTGGACCAATTTTCACACTAGGGATGCACCCAAATTTCAAAACATTTTGGACCAAAAATAGTCGAAAGAGTGCCATGTTTGGTTTTTGGCCAAAATATAAAAAAACTGAAAAAACACCCCAAACGATTAAATAGACTACAACGAAGTGTTTAAATCTAACACTGGACACATCACTTATATCACTATGAAAATTAGAAATTGTGATTAAAAATGGAGTAAATAAAATGAAGAAAATAAAATGCATACATAAAACAGCAGGCACCAGGTATGTCTTGGATTCTGGATTGGTCTTGGATACACACAATGTAAAGGACAGACGGAATTAAAAAAAAAAAAATCATCAGTCATTTAGGGTTTTTTTACTATTACAATGCATGTACAAGATGCTTTGTGACCACTATTTTTGCGTATGTGCTATTCTCAAGCCATAAAGCATTCACTTGCATATATAGTGGGAGATAAGAGACGCACTAATATGGAAATTATGGGCTATTGCTGGTATCCTTTGCTGGTACATATCAGCCAATACACAAGACACTTATAAAATGAAGAAACTCAAACTAGATCCACTTGAATTTGCAGAGCTATAGAGAGAAATATAACATTTATTTGTGGAGTGCTATAAATGCTGTAAGGTGAATAAAATACACAGTTGTTGCTTGTCTGGAGTACAGCAAATACATAATCAAATATTATTTGTAAATATTTCTCAGATCTAAACATCTGTCTGATGCAAACACTGTTTAGGCAAACATTTGCTAATACAATATGATTCAGGTGTCATTGTGCATCTATTATATATATCTAGTCAACACATCTCTTTGTCTTGCATCACTGGCTTTGAGGGGCTCTCATAAGAACTTCTCCTTGGGTTCATTTGACTTTTTCCTTGGCTTCCTATCCTTTCTTTCCAGAACCTGCTAAGCTCAGAGCTGTTTGTCAAGTCTAATAAATATTGCTTGCTGCCTCTTCGTTAAGCTCATTAATGTTTGCGCATGTCTGTCGAAATTAAGCCCCTTTAGGACTGCAACCATCACTCTTCCTCAAAAGTACAGGCAAGCTGAGGGAGCGGCAGACTTGCTAAAACTGAGCAATATCAGAAAGAAAGACTGAACGATTGAGCTCCAAAACACCTGAATTCTCTGTTGGCGAGGTTTGTGCAGCTAAATCCAGGCATGAAATGAAATGCTGTCCTGGAGGAATGGAGATGTCTGGGACTGTATTTGGCTGCCAGTGCCCCTAATTACTCTTCATTTGTAGACCAAACAGCAGCTTATCGTTTCACTGTCTCTGACAGCTTAATCTGGTTCTATCAGGAGACAAGGAAGCGTGACCATGACAATAATATGATTTGGTATGTTTTGGAGGCATGGCTCATTTATTTTCTATGCATGCACTGTGATAACCATCACATTATTATGGGGGTTATGTATTTGCCATTTTTTCCTTTTTAAACAGAGACAACACGATGAGTGAATGTATTACAATAATGGCATTTGTCAAGATCCTTTGGGATCTGTAGAGGATTTGATATCTTCTTTAGGCGCTGGCATTTCAGAGTAACAGCTCATATAGGCCAGGAAGAGGAAATACTCTATAGCACCAAAAGAGGTTTTAACCCTGGACACAATGACAGAATGAATAATCTCGCACAAATTAGAAATGTCACCTTTTGAAAAAGACTTTCATATTCCACTATTGTGACACGCAGAACAGACTGTAGTACGAAACCCCTGAGGTTAATTGTGTTTCTCAGAGGGAGGAAATGAATTAGGCACGCTTTTTCTCCAATATTTATGCAGTTTTTTCCCCTCAACTATTTGTCAATCTGTCTATTTGTCCATCCATTTTATCACCCACCCCTCCATCCATAGAGAAGAGAGAGAGAGAAAGGGGAGGGCATCTTGACTGAAATCTACCTGGATTTGCTTCCGCTGGTGCAATTATCATTAAACCCCCTATATAACCATGCCTCTCAGACAAAGCTGAAAGCAGTGCGAGACCCACACATAATATTAGATTAAATGGGTCCCAAAAAATCAATACACAATGCAAATGAAAAGCAGCACAAGTAGCCACTCAGTATGCATATTTCCTGTCAAGTACACTCTCTGACCTGCTGCAACAGCATTCGGCAGCAAACTCAGTACTTTGGAAAATAACTGCCGATGTATTGTAATGCATAGCTCCCATTTGTATCTGTGATACAATACAACAGCATTCCATGGATGGCACTGTTGAAAGATTCTGCCAGTGGACAGGCAGAAAACGCTCTGTTTAGCTCCGTTCCTCTATAAGCCTCCACACGTGGCTACAGACCGCTCCTAGTATGAAGCACTTGTTTTGTGGCAGGGATGCGCAAGTATACAACAAGCCAAAAGGAGGCAATTATGCGTAGGCTGAGCAGGGGTGAAGCTTTCGGCAGCCCACCGCCTCTGTCCTCCGCTTTGTGTCCATTGTGTGTGGATATTACCACAGGATGTAAACACGAGGGGGAAGAACACTCACACTGGAGGCAGAGACACTGAATGACTGTGCAGTGCAAACAGATAAGTGCTTATCATATAACAGTAGCCAGCAGGTCATAGTCAATATTACCTGTCAATTCGGTTGACACAATTCCAAGGTTGGATCGAGGGCTAAATCATTTGGGAGTCTTTTATGAGGAAAGTTTGGATATTTCATCAGGAAGCCAATGAAATGTTTTCTGAAGAAGGAAGCATTTTGCTTCTCGTAGTTATATACCGTTCTCATTCTCATTTCTGATTAGATGAGCTTACACTCACTTGGTTGTTTTCAGATATATACAATCTGGATGAAATAATAGTAACAGTTATGCAGGGGTGAATGACTATTGTCACTGTCAGAACAAAATCTTATATAATATAATTTTTTGAATAGTTTTTGGAAATTATTTAAAAACATCAGTGACATTTACATTGCTTGACAATGTCATGATGAAAGGCCCAATAGAAATACTCTTAAATCATTTGGAATAGGATGTTCCTACATTCATATTATATTATATTATATTATATTATATTATATTATATTATATTATATTATATTATATTATATATCATTCATAATAGATTTATATTAAAAGTTAAGATTGTTCGCTCCTTCTGTAAAGATACAAGGCTTCTTCCAACAGTGAGTAATAAAATTGTGTAAGAAAGCTATAAGTTTTCCTCTTGCGTTTTGGTTAGGTCTTTTTTTCTGGATTTGAAGTGACACCTCCTTACCACAATTAC
Organism: Pygocentrus nattereri; assembly: GCF_015220715.1. Taxonomy (NCBI): domain Eukaryota; kingdom Metazoa; phylum Chordata; class Actinopteri; order Characiformes; family Serrasalmidae; genus Pygocentrus; species Pygocentrus nattereri. The sequence continues at coordinate 26,030,750 of NC_051220.1, forward strand.
CACTGCATTACCACTACCATTGTTTTTAAGTAGGCTCTGGTAGATTTACCATAGATATGTTCAACTATGTTCAAATGTGCTTTTTTACCATTTATTTAATTACCTTTTAACATGCACATGGAATTAACATTGTACATTTGGAGAATATTATTTTAACTATGCTGTTTTTTCCCTCTCTGCTTTCTGTCACTTACGTCAGCAGAAAACATTTGTGAATTTGTTTTAGGTCAACGGTTATGATGTGAACTCATTATTGAAAAGGTCAGGCCCATACATAAATGTATGACATTGCGTTTAGCACCCCCAGGCTGTGCTATTTTAAACATAGTGGCCCCAGGGGAGCCAGGGGGCCAGACCTAACCACACCGGAGCTTTAAAGGAACTGTCCATCAACCAGAGCTCAGTCTATTCCATCCTTGCTATACCAGGGTACAAATGGTAAATAGATTGTCATCATTGTTCATGTAATAATGCCAAAGTAGTGCATATAAAGAGTGATGTGTGGAATGCTGTTGTGAACTGCACTGTAAAGAAGTCACATTGTATCTCATTCTGCAGTCAAATTGTTTTTAAGTGTGATAATGGGTTCTCTAACTGCATAAAACTGTATGCCAAAGTGGTAACTATTGTTCTGAACCATGAGGGTCTCAGTTTTACTTCTCATGGACTAGTTGAGCAGTATATATTCTTGAAAATGAGGGTACCAAAAAAGATTGGTTGTAGTGATTTATGGTTCCCACTGGAATCTTTCAGTTGATGATTCTTTAAAGAGCTTTTTTTGTAAATGGCATGTGTGAGTGCAAAGAAGCTTTTAGCATTTATCCTGAAAAATATTATGCAAAGGTTCTGTACCAATGTTATGTACCAGAGCCTTTTTTTCCCTAGAACCTTACACCCAAGCCAAAAACCATTTCGGAACCATTTATGAATCAGGAAAAGCTGTGTGAAAAGCTGAAAACTGGAAGCTGTATGATGGCAGCTTTGCTGGGATGCATTTGGTGTGAAAGTGCATTATCTTTCCATGTTCCTCGCTCAGAGCTGCTTTTTCTTCCATGGTGGCATTGTCTATTCACACCCCCTGGCCCTTAAAGAGTCATATCCTGCCCTGTTTGGCTAAAGAACACTTTCTGTCTGTATGGACCCTGTCACTCCCCCCCTCCTCGTCCATCACAATGGGGGACTTTAAGCTTCGACATTGGCGATGGGGCAACAGGACAGACCACCAGCACACTTGGCCACCGCATGTCCCATAACCGGAGCACAGAACAAAAGCGCATTGAGGCCTCCCGGCCTCCGCGAGCTTTTGTGAGGTGACCCTTAGGTACTAATGCCTACAAGGCACCACAGTACCACTTCCTGCGGCATGCCTCGCAGGGAATTTATTACCAAGCCTGTCAGAAACACGTCCGTTATGGCTGGAGATGGATGTCCAGTGAGTTGACTTTGTAGATGCCTGGCCTCTGGTGGTCCTCTTCTTTGACTCTTCTCTGTGGACAATGGCTCTGCTTGTTGCTTAGCTTTTTTTTTCTTAGTTTGGTTCTTCAGTCTGTTTCTATAATAGATGAGTGTTGATGGGAGAACTGTGTAGTCCCTGTTCCCCTTATGGTTGAAATCAGGACTCCTCTACCTCCACCCAGCCTGCTACAGATTCACCCTTTGTGGGCTTGCTCTAATAGGATTAAAATGGGTTAGCAGGTCTATCAGAAACCTCCAAACCAGTCGTAAATGGAGGTATCTCATGGGAGACAGGTCATTGTTGTTTTCTCTGCAGCCCCTCCCTGAGCCCCTGGTTGGGTTAAACTCCAGGCCTTGTGTGGCAAGGCAGGGAGGAGGCATTGCCATGGGTCGACCCCCAGCAAAATCCCAGGATTATGGCAACACTCATTACAATGTACACAAAGGCTGTGGGATCAGGGAGAGCACAAATAGGGTGCTTAAGTCAAACAGGCAGGGCCAGAGGATTCTCCAACCAGCCCAGACATTGATTAGGTTTGGTGCAGCCAGACAATCCTTATTTTAGTAATAGCTGGTATATGCACTAATGAGTTGTGAGTAAATATAAAGAAGAATTTTAAATGTGTGTGTGTGTGTGTGTGTGTGTGTGTGTGTGTATATATATATATATATATATATATATATATATATATATATATATATATATAAATATATGAAAAATTCTTAGAAATATTCAACATCCTAACTGTTTTTACTGGAGAAAAAACATAATTTGCATACCTCTAGTAGTCCCTGGAGCAGACCACTACATGCTGACCCACCATGGCCTGTGTGCACTCAAGCTGGCACTGGACTGGTTTTTTAGTTTGGTTTCATCTAAGCACTTAGTCACTCCCATGCAAATTCTTTTCAGGGAGTACTGCCGAGTGCATCTAGACCTGTATTAATATGTCTGTATTTATATACGAAGGACCAGTCCCAGAATGATTTGCACCATTTGGACAAAGCAGTTGCCTTTTTTTTTTTTTTTAAAGCAGTTGTAAGCATCTGGATTAAGCACTGTGTTTTCAGAAGTTGTAATACAAATATATGTTTTCAATAAATGTATATTTCTTCTGGCCATGCAGTCACAACTGATTGCAGTAATAATACTATTGTAGTAAACTGCAAGTGGGCTAGAATAAAGTCCCCGTTCTACTCAATGGGCAAACACATATGTGCTGACAGTGAACTATGGTCAAATAATAAGCGACCACTGCATTGGAAATAATGCATTATATGATGACTGTTCAAGTCTCACCACAGCAGAGATGATACAGTGAAACAATACGTAATATGTATGGTCGGCTTGTATTTTCTCTTGTTGAAATAGGTTTTCTGTATGATTACCTCGGACCTTCTAAAGTACTGCATCTGGCTCCCTGCCTGGTGCTATGCATGTTTGTTTATTTCCTTTATCCAGATTAGATCATAAAATTGTTAAATTATGCTCAAATTGCCTTTTCGAGAATGCCGGCATCCCGGACATGTTCATAAATGGAACAGGAATGAAAAAAAGGAAAAAAAATCTTATTTCAGCAGTGGCCAGATAGGCAGACAGGCTACATTTCCATAGCTTTAAATAATGTCAATCTGGGCAGACTCTGGATTGAAGCCTGGGTGCCGGCAGGCACAATTTCGCCTTTGCCTACAGTCTGATAATTTTCAGAGCTATTGGCAACTTGGGAATTTGTGCCTGCCTTATCACTTAGGCTCAGCGAACTTCACTGCGGCTAATCGGAGCCGGGATCACTCACTCAAGGATTGCGCGATCATGTTTTCCCCCTCGCCCCTGACAGCTGTCCCCCACCCGCATTAGCAATGCAGATGAGCCTGCCTAATAGGTTAATGCGGAACACCCTAAAATGAGGTTTAATCCCCCAGTGAAATAATCGAACACTGGCAAATTCCTTGATGTAGAGAGATAGAGTCATCGCCTGTGACTCAATTAGGCCCCATGCAGATCAAAGCTAGGCTACCTTGTGCCCCATGTGGCCTTGCACAATGTGAGGTATAGTGACAGCGAGGACAGAGGGAGGGTGGGTATGTACATGTGGGTCTGCTGAAGCTGCAGCTGCCGGCAGACCTAGGACAGCCATAACACCCACCTGACAAGTCCTGTTTGCCCCCCCCCCTTACTCGGCCCACCGCTGAAATTATGTCAGCACTCATACACGCACACACTCACTCGTGAAAATAAACACATAGCAATGGAACCTGTGGAGCAGTGATAAGTCAGCGGCTCCAAATCAGCAGCAGTGTTTTCAGCCTAATTGGAACTAAGTAGCAGACGCATGTGGGAGCAAATATACGGCTATATTCATATGCACGGACCCCTATTTGGACGCACCACCTATTTAAATATAAATTGAGCTGGGGCTGCTCGAACTCAATCCAAATGCTCACACTAATGTCAGACCCGGCCTTGAATTAGATCCAGTGGTTATCGCCGGTTCTCATTTAATAAGTAACCACACATGTAGGCCCAGTTCTACCACCCTGGCCTGAATAAAGCAGTTGTTTACTGAAAGGTCTAGTGATTGTGAAAAAGATAGTTAGTATCCAAGAGCGTGGTCCAGAACGTGAGCTGCGTCTCTGTTACTGCCAACAGTGACAAGACAAAAATATTTCCTCAAGGCTCTCCAAGGAGAGCGTCAAGAGAGGTCGCGCCTCATTTCTCAAAGCAGGTAGCGAGAAATAAAATGCGCTCTCTTAAGCCGTCGCACATTAGCAATCCAGCGAGAGGAGAAAGGGCTTCAAAACAAGCACTGTTCCGGGAGAGAAGGGTGGTGGAGAGGGGTGGGGTTTGCCTGTCAACCATCACAATTATAGCCCGCATCCTCCTCCTCCTCAAAAAAAAAAAAAAAAAAGCAGAAATCAATACCGAAACAAACTGCACAATCAGCCGGGGACAGCTATCACGACTGGAGTGGAATATGCAAAAAACAGCAATTAAATGCGTTAGCATACACACTCTTTTCCATGATATCGGGGCATCTGTGGCATTAGGGAAGCGACTCCTTACGGATAATGGAGTCAGGAAATGAATGTGCAATCTACCTCTGTGTTTTCATCATTAGCGCGCGACAACTCGGCTAGCATCGGCGGGCGCCAGACGGCGAAGGGGAGAGAGAGAGAGAGAATTTGTGTGCCCTCACATGCCAAATTAATTCTTGTCTTGACATCTTAATTCTCAGTTCTTGTGTGTGGTCAAATCAGCCTACTATAGAAAAGCAATCAAGCAATTATTCCTAAATTATATTTGCCCAACACACACTGATTGGTTATTCTTTTCTTATTGGCTAAGCTCATTAATTCTGAGCAGCTTGCTTGTTATGCCTCTGCCATTACTCCTTTTCCTCCACTCTAGCTGCTACCCCCCTTCTCTCTCTCTCTCTCTCTCTCTCTCTCTCTCTCTCTCTCTCTCTCTCTCTCTCTACTGCTTCTGCCTATCTACTGTCACCAGCCTTGCCAATGTTTCAAGATGACACACGTCCCCTCCACCACCCCCACCCCGATCTATGGCATTGTCTCCTCCACCAATTACCATGCCCATCTCTGATTAACTTTGATGTGGAACCTAATGAGATAAGGCCGACTATGGAGGCAGTGGCTGATAGCTGGCTCATTTATGCCTGTGCGCAAGCATTGCTGCGCCACACTAACTAATGAGAGCTCGAGCAGGCTGAGCGCGGGAGAAATATCACTACATCTCCATCAGTTCATCAGCCCTATCGCAGTGACACTCAGCACAGGTTCAGTATGGAGGCACTCTATATAACAGCGCATGTGGCACTAAAAAGAAAGTAGAAGCCACTATGAGTTTGGTTGGAGATAAGCAGGCAGATTCATTTCTCTAACACAAGGCATCTTTCTTTAGTGGCTACTCTGGGGTTTAACAGCCATGTTAATTGTTAGGATGCTGTGGTGTGTGTGTGTGTGTGTGTGTGTGTGTGTGTGTGTGTGTGTGTGTGTGTGTGTGTGTGTGTGTGTGTGTGTGTGTGTGTAAAACAGCCACTACCCTTATCTTAAGCTCCAGCATTAAAACCTTAATGCAGCACATCTGGCCTTTGTGTAAATCCTGCCTATATAGTAGAGAGTGAGAAAGTGAGGTGGAAATAGACTTGCAATCTTGTAGAATTGTAGTTGTTGTGCATTTTTACCATATTACCAAAACATGTTGTCATATTCAATTATTGCAATATAATAATAATTGCAATCATAATACTAGAAAGTGTAGACAAAACATGTTGACATCTACTGTGAATCAGGATCTTGTATGTCATTTTGTTTTGCTTTCTGCAGTAAAAAGGGTCATATCATGATGCATTGTTTTATGTTTTACTTAATTAAAATATGGTAGTTATTCAGTAAAAGTAATTACACTTTAAATTGCTTAAGGAATATTTCTAGCAAAATTTGCTTGTTGGATAAAATGAGTACAGAGTTGGAAGTAAACAAAGCCACACCCTCACTGTTGGAATCATAAATACAGAAAAGTGCCATAGTATATGTATATAGTATGTAGTGTGTATATATATATATATATAGTACATAGTATATATGCCATAGTATATGCCTTAGTATTTAAACGAAGGCAACAGTTTTTTAAAATGGCAGTGAAATCAGTGCATTTCTACCACAGACATCAAATGAACAAATGTTTTTTTTTGTTTGTTTGATTGTTTGCATGTTTGTCCCAAATGAATCACAGGACAATGTACAGTATTCAACAAGAATCCGTTATTAGACTAAGTACCCAGCATTATTGACTTTAAAACTGATAATTTGATTGAAAAGTATTAATTGAATTTAATAATAATTATATAATTATAAAATAATTTGAAACTTTTTTTTTCCTGTAAAAAAAAATCATACTTTGTTAAAAAAAGGCACATTATGTATAGCCCTGTGCAGTGTGGCTGTGGATTTGTAGTACAGCGCGTGCCTTTTTATTAGGAGAGTTAAAGTAAATAATATTAGTAGACATAGAGCTCCTCAAACTGAATGAGCCGCTGAGAGCTCTACACACTCTAAAGCTGCAGGCTGCTCGCACACTGCCTCAGTTGCGGCCACAGACACACTTGCTGGCGAGATTATAGTGTCGCAGGCTCACCGAGCCACAGCGCGCGATAAGGGCCGCCGAATATGAAAACGAAAAGAAAGAAGAGAAGTTCTACGAAGACTGTGCTTTGAAACAGTTAACCAAATACAGCTCTTCATATGTAGCACAATTAATGGTGTCTCTTTCTTGTCCTCATAGTACATCAGAACGGGCACGAAGAAAAGAGGATTTTTTTCTCCCTCTCTCTCTCTCTCTTTCTCCAAATTGTAACCAATTGAAGGACAAAGCAGTGCCCTCTAGCTTCCCAGAAAAGGAGACGCGAGCATGAAAGGAAATTGACAGTCGACATTCCAATTTCATTCAAGGAGGCAATTTCCTAATGCTAATCACCATCTGCAGATGTTGTCTGCTGATATATTTCTCCACCTTCGATTTTTTTTTCATCCCAGCTGCGACCATGTAGAAATTGTGACAAAGGCAGACTAGACACGAGAGAATGGCTCTTTTTGTGGGCTCTGAGATGTTTGTACCACGTATTTAGGGGTTCAACAACCCAGTGTGCTCTCTCTCTCTCTCTCTCTCTCTCTCTCTCTCTCTTTTAGATATGTCATCAGAGCTTACTGTCTGAGTCTGTGGAAGAAAAGACTCCACTACAGAGAGGTGTTAAAAAGTCTCTGGATTTCCACCATTCTTTGCAGAGCTACTTCAGTACTTCAGAATGAAGAGAGTAGGCAGAGGGTGATCTTGTGAAAACAGCTCTATTTATATCTTTTGTATTGCTTTGCCCTTTTTTTCTTTGTAATTTTTCTGTCTTTTTGTGTTTTAAATCTGTTTTAGAGCATATTTTAGAGAAATTCAGCCAAATATCTGGTCTTTTATAATTTGACATAATGCTATTAACAAAGTTTCAAATAGTATTAATATTTATTTATAATATTTATAATAGTAATAATATTTACACCCAACAACAACAATAATAATAATAATAATAATTATTATTATTATTATTGAAGGAATAATAAAATTTCAGTTTAAAATTCAACTTTGCATGAATAAAAAACTACTTGATGTTTATAATGAATTGCTGAGGTGAACACTACCTTATTTATAATTTTTATAGATTTTTTTATTTCATTGTTTAATGGTTAGTGTAAACAAATGTAGCTTCCTATTTAAGAGTTACAGGTATATTGTTTAATATGTATTAGGTTTGTGTGCACTATAGCAAAGCATAACATTTTTGAACGTTAATAATTATTACAGTTGGTATAACCGCAAACCAACTGATCACCTTTATCTCTCACATTATCGCTGAAGCATCACATGCAGATTTTTGTGAGTGAATACCCTTTACTACTGGCACTTGCCAATGTCTAGTTTAATAATATCTTGAAATCCATTTATAAAGTAATGTGGGGCTACTTTGCAATGCAGTTATGCTAGTAATAGGCATAAAATTGCATATGCTAAATAAAATGTGAGGTAAGTTATTATGCATAGCAAAATGCATGAATTTATTTACGTTATTATTTTTTGGCAGCTGATAACAGTTACGTGCTGCAGAAACCTGGATTACTGACAGTAGTTTTATTTTTCTGTTGGGGAAAATATTGTTTCAATGACTATTGTTTTGACAGCCACATTGACAGTTTTTTTTTTCACTCTTTTCAGAACAGTGTCTGCTTCTTTAATCTTGCTGTTTGCATTTTGGAGCCAGCAGTCACTAAACAACCCCCAGTTGCCACAATGCCAGACTCTGTTTTGAAACAATTGTGACTCGTGCCCTCTTCAAGCATGCTAACCGATCAAAAACAGCCCAAGACAAACAAGGCCTGCAGCTGTCCACAAAACAAAACCACAGATAAAAACCCAAACACTTCCAGGCCAGCGGAAACGACTAGGCTTTCGCTTGGCCCTGAAAGGACCCATTGTGCTCCCTAAAACACCACAATGTCACATGGCCCTCATTTGAGACAAATTTTTATTTACCACTTTCTTTCATTTGCACACCACCATGGCAGCAACGGTGGGAGTGAGAAAAAGGAAAGAAAAGGCCCACCCTGCTGGAAAGGAGTGGAATGGCTCCAACCACTGTCTGTCCTTTTTTTTTTCTTTTTTTCCTTCTCCATCCCTCCATCCTGTTTTACAACCAGATCTCTCTCGTCTCGCAGCCAAAGGTACTCGACATGCCGCAGCAGTTTTGACAGCAGCGCTGAAAAGCTCCAGCTGAATTTTAATATGCAGCGCGCCTATTCATTAACATTCTATTGGGCCCAACAAAAGCCGACTAGAGAGTCTTTGACCCTGCGGATAGTCTGATCAAGGTCGGTTACTAAGAAAACAAAAGCTGCGTTACTTCCTGGCTGCTCCCAACACAGTCTATCTTTCCTCTCTTCAGTCACAAGGAAAAAGTAGTCCCCTTACTCCCTTGCTAATGAGTATATTCATCATGTTCTTAAGGGGGTCACTTTGGAGAGAACAGGCTTGTTTTGAAGAGAAATGTTGGTTTTGATATTGGGATATGAAGAGCAATGTCGTCTTAAGGGCGGGAGCTGTGTGAGGAGTGGTGGCTGGTTGGATTGTGGGTTTGGACGGCTCTTTCAGCTGGTCTGGTACAGACAAGTGTCCTTGCGTGTTCACAAATGCTGACATTACCTCATGGCCTGCAAGGCAGTAGAGTCCAATCTACTCCAAAGATCCATCCTTTGAAATGCATGCGACCTAGTGTACACAAGTAAATAGGATAAAGACACCCACAACTGAAATAAGTGAGAGACTGACATGCAGTTGTACTCTGCTCTGTGATAATCAGGATGGAATATATCCAATGTGTAGATGATTGGCAGAGGAAGAGGTAGCCTTGTTGTAAACATGTCCATATTCATGACTGTTTGTCTGCAGGCAAGCACACAAAGTCTAATTAAAAAGCCCCCCAGACACCATGCAGCTTTAGTGGGTGTGAACAATGATCCATCAAAATGTCATTACAGTGACCTGCCGCCACCCACTGACATGCATCTACACCACACCAGCAAAAACACTCAGAAACTATTCTGTTTCTCTCTCTCTCTCTCTCTCTCTCTCTCTCTCACACACACACACACACACACACACACACACACATACATACATACACACACACGCATGCACGCACGCACGCACACACACACACACACTCACATACACATAGCCCTTGCTCCAAGACAGCACAATGGCAGGTTCTTTCATTGCCTGTGTGGCCTGCCTGCCCTCTGGGTCAGTGGTAATCCTGGGGGAGTTTTCACATTGTGTTTTAGTACGTAAGGTCAAACTGTTTGAAATGAGAGGTTTTGTTAAACATCTATTAGCCAGGACCAATGTGTTTACTTGATTTATGAGGTGGTGGTGACTCTCCACTGACCAGATGTAATACTGTACTGGGTCTGTCGTGAGCATTTACATCTACATTGCAGCAAAAACAGTTCACACCATTTGTATTTCAGAATTTTAGCAAATCAAAATATCCTATTTCTCATTAAGTCACATTAAAGAATTCTTCTGAACCTCAGTACACACATACATATATGTATATAGTCACTGTTGGAACAACATCTTAAAAATAGTAACTTTTCAGGAGAAGGGGAAAAATATTCTTGACTTATAAGTGAAGTTAATGTAATTTTTTATTATTATTATTATTATTATTTGAGTAATTTTGGACCATTTTTGGACCATTTTCTTCCATTCATCTTAAAATGTGTATACAATTCTAAGGACAGTTGGTGTTCACAAATTAATGGGGATAGAAGTTATTTTAAATATATTATTTCAGTTTGCATGTGCATATTATGTCGACTTTGGTTTGTTGTAAATTCAGAAAAGAACTACCAGAGTCTTTTGTTTTATTCATTTTCTTGGCTAAGATTGGCCAGAAAGTCACACAAGTGGTCATATAGCAGTACAGTGGAGATGAATTCATATAATTTTCTCAAGACTGGAGGTAAGCAGCCTCTAATTATAGAAGCGCTACAGCAGTTCCCTTGCACAGGCAAGCAAATGTCAGTCTATTACTTCACTGTGAGTTACAAATGCTCAAGATAATGACCAGTTACTAATTGGTGCTTATACCTTAAATCGTTTAGCACGGAATATAATTGCAGCTATTATGGTGGTAAATAATCCTTGAAAATTAGCATCTTTCAGCCAAAACGCATCCTAAAAAGTGCTTTGGGGGTGCTGTGAGGAACAGGGGTCTTGATGTTGACAGGGAAAATGTATGATTTTTCATTAGCTTAAGGTTCCTGGGGCCAACAGGGTTTGTCAGTAATATCACATGGTTGTTGAGACCATGCACTGGGTGTGAATTAATGAGCTAGGGTGAGAGGAAGGGTTGGGGAGATTTCATGCCCAATAGATTTCATCATATATTCACCAGCGGATGTTCATGCCATTTGTCAGTACCCTTCCGTCTGCTGTTGACTTGCTAAGTGTCTCAGACAGCCTTTTGGTGTTCAAAACTATGACCACTGGCTTCTTCCCAGCCTCAGCTCAGAGCTTCGCTGACTGTTAATGGAGGGATTCAGACAAAAAAGCCACTTTTACAGAGTGCCAAGGAGGGGGCCCTGAGGTACGTCCCTACTGCCAGACTATGGCCAGGGTGGTGTTGTGGTAGGAGTGAGGAGTTGAAGCAGAGAGTAGTAATATAACCCTCTCTATCACACACACTCTTACACGTGGCCGTCACCACCACCACTGTCTGTCTCTCTGTACCCATGTCACGCTCTTGTGACACCCCACTCTGCCGTGCATGTTTGAACTGTCCCTCCCAATTAGCGCTAATAAGTGACTTGGTAAGGATGAGCAAACATGTTGTATCCAATCCCTCCGTGTGCCCTCCCCGACGCTTAGCAGCCCATGAAAATCCCCCAAAGAGCACAACCCCCGCTAATAGACAGAGAAAGCCAAACGCATCTCGTTTTCTGAGCAAACAAGTGCCAGTAAAGAGGCAAATTAATGACAAGTCATTTGAAGGGGTTTGTCAGGGAAATGATTTTGCCCCCGTCTTGCCACTGAAGAATTGATTAGGACCTGCTCGATCAAAGTGCCTGAATCAATGAAGGAGAGCAATGAACGGAGAAAAGGCATGCTCCAGCTCAATTTGTTCCCTGCACCGATTTCTCAAGAAACAGTACAAGAGGGAGAAAGAAGAGTGAAAGAGTGCGGTAATCTGTCAGTTGGAAATTGCCCGTCTTGCTAAGGCAGAGGTGTTAATTACAGTTTCAGCCACGCAGATATGCCTCAAGTTAGCTTCCATGTCAGGGATATACTCCAGAGCATTGCTTCTTCACATCTTTTCAGTACCTGTAGGTTTGATTTCACGTACCCATTGCATGCTACTCTTTTGTCTCTTTGGACATCAAGGGCACTTTCATGTATATGTTCACCATTTCATGTTTATTATAAAAATGTACATGACAAAAATCTGCAGCTTATGCACCTGCTATTGTTATGAGATGTAGTACTGCATTTTCCACTTATAATCCCGCTGTGCAGTGGACTGCGATAAAGCATCCCTTTCCCCTATTCCACTCTAAGCCCGTCAAGTGTGGGGAAAAAAGTTGCAAACTCCTTTGTTTTGTCAAATGTGTTGTTTGTAATTGTTCATTTTTTGCTCTGTCCCTTGGTTTGCTTGAGTCGGAGGGTATTACGGGCAGATTGCAGCATTATTTTAAATGTGGCCTTGCAGATTAGCGCCCTTGCCAAGCCCCGTGGAAGGTCCTTAATTGATTTCCCTTTTGACTGTTTGGCGGGGCTGGGAGGACTCGTGGAGCGGCAGCAGTGGCCTGCGCTCCGGGCCGCTCGCCGCAGCTCCGCCAGCAGGCCTGCCAAGTGCCTCATTAGTATTCTACACAGTGGCATTTGCCAGCCTGAGTGTTGCCTTGGCAACACTGCCCACACAAGTGATGATAAATGGGGCTTTCAGCTTCCTCTCTCTCTCTCTCTCTCTCTCTCTCTCTCTCTCTGTGTCTCTTTCTTTCTCTCTCTCTCTCTGTCTCTCTCTCTCTCTGTCTCTCTCTCTCTCTCTCGCTCTCTCTCTCTCTCTCTCTCTCTCTCATCCCCCCTCTCTCTGAGCCCATAAAGCAGTGCTAAGGAGGCCCTGGCCAGTGTACAGCAGCTTCTACTGCAGAGGAGGGAAGAAAGAGCTGGGGGAATAATGCTTTAGGAAAGGGACAGAGTGAAAGAGGAAAGGAAAATGGGGCAAGGAAGTAGAGAAAGAGTGCATTGAGTTTGGTTAGGGGTCGGCGGGTGAATGAGTGAAAGTGTGAGTTATGAAATGTTAGCATGTTGTCTGAGTTCTGTTTACATAACAAGAAAGTTTATTATGAAATGATTGTTTTCTGTTTGTGAGACTATCCGTAGAAACCGCTGCTGTCACTGTGCCTGTAGAAGAGGCTTAATGACTGCTTGGGTGGGTCTGTGGATTTTTAATTGTACTGTTTGTTTATGACTTTTAAGACTTATTCTGAAAAAGCTTTCTGTACAGTGTTTTATACAGCAAATTATTTCTAACGTTAAACAATGGATTTTAAAACAGAATTAATCAGTGCTCACAGAACACTTCCAACAAAGTTGTACACGCAAGCCACAGCGTGTTTTGTGTGATGTATCTGTCCGTGTTCATTTGGGTGCGTTGCTTTCCTGAAATGAAGATTATTTGAATGCAAGTCTCATCCTCGTTGCAGTGCTATCACATCACACACAGACGGTGGCTGGATGTGCCTCAGGTTCCTCTCAGGGAAACATGTGGTGATCGTAATTAGCACAAATAAATCTAAGGCACAAATGATATGAATTTAGAAAGACGGCATTAAAGAATAACAAATAGCAGTAATTGTCATCCACACCCAGGGGTGTAGCAAAAAATTTTGGGCCTCCTGAAATAACACTTTTGTTTTTTTGTTTGTTTATTTTAAATAAAATACATATTTTTAATATAATAAAAATAATTATAATAAAAATAAAGTTTATGTTCTGGGCCCCTGAAATTGCCATCATTCTTACTACCTTTCATCCCACAAAAGAGCATTGTCAAAGGTTAATTCACAAACATTTACTAAAAATTAAATTGGAAGAATTCTGATTAAATGCTTTGACATTAACATATTATATTAAGCACAAATTCTACTCTGATGAAATTAGACAAAAACAGGCATATCTTAGATTCCTTCACTTTTTTCTATCTAGACGTCACATATGACTGTAATGTGTCTGAGACTGCAGTAAAAAGGAAGAGATGGAAAAACAAGGAAACAAACTAAGAACAAATAAATAAATATAATAAATAAAACTGGTATATGTACATTTGAGAAACAAAATTAGCCTACATAAACAAACACACGCAATGCCAGCTGCATTCACCGAGCCTGCAGCTTAAATAGAGATGTGCGGCTGAGACGCTAGATGTATTCTCTCGCTCACAAATCTTCCTCAGTCTGCTTAAACAAAGTAAGCCGTGTTATTCCCGCACTGGAGAGTGGGGCTACATTACTGCCTGAGAGCCTGGTTGAGATGAGATTCAAAGGCACTTTATTAGGAGTGAGGGGAAATGATCAACTGAAGTAGCTCTCCTTTATTTGTGCTGCAAATACTTCATTTGGCTGCACAAATAATTCCCCCTCTCTCTCTCTACTTTCCTCTCTACAGGTATGATATAGAATTTTGTGTGAAATGGAATACCAAAGACTGAAGTATGTTTTTTTTTTCTCCCTCATGTATCTGACATGCATATTAATTGTATTTTTAGGTTATACAACTGTCCCAATGCAATAAAGAATATGAAAGAATTAATTGTGAATATAAACTAAATATAATCTACTATATAGTCAGTGTAATATTAGTATATAGATTCACAGTCCACTTAAGATTTAACAGTGTCTTCAACTCTTAAAACTGGAAAAAGTATTATTATTATAATAAGTATTCTTCTTCTTATTATTATTATTCATTAATTCATTTATTAATTCATTTATTTATTTTTACACAATTTTGAAAGCAATTGCTGCCCTTTTACCTTGTGTGAGCACTTCATGATGAATGAACCATTAAAAATGATCCGTTTCTTATATTAATAAAAGAATAAGGAATAAATAGATAACAAATAAAATCTCCATTTACCTCAGCAAACATTTAAAGTTACTTATTCAGAAAGTAGGTTTTGTTAAGATAAACAGTAAGTAAAGGCACAGTCTACATCCAGAATGTTTGAAGTCTGCTCAGCCTAGAACTTTTTAACAATATAAAGTAACTCTTGGTGATTTCTTTTTTTTCTCCTAAAAACATCACTGACCAATCAAATCAAGCTTGATTACACTTCTCTAGGACACTAAGACGCGACGGACATCAAAAAGACTGGAGACAATCGAGAAGCATGAACCTCGCCTTTTCGGTCCCAGCCTAACTGAGTGCAAGTAGCTAGGGGGGGCCGTGGCTATTAAAAGATAAATGTATTTTCCCAATCCATTATTCATGACAGGGCTGAGCATGGAGTCAGGGGGCTTAGCTGTGCACAGGGGCCCACCCGCACCGGCTGCAATACGGACAAGCCCACCCAAACCCCCACTCTGTAGACAAGGCCGGAGCCAACGACAGCTGACAGAGAGAGAGAGAGAGAGAGAGAGAGAGAGAGAGAGAGAGAGAAAGAGAGAGAAAGAGACAGAGGGAGGGAGGAAACGCAGAAATGCTTAAAAACCAGAGGAAGAGACAATGCGGATGAAAAAAAGAGATAGAGGAGTATGAAGCACTGGGGTGAAAGAGAGGAGGAGCAAGATTCCAAGAGAAAACAAAATACTGCTGAGAATCCAAAAACACTCTCGAACTCTCTTATGCACCTACACACATTGAAAACGCAAACGCGTGTCTGCACCAACATCACACAAGCTCTCGGCCTGTGCTCACATCGGGGGGGGGGGGGGGGGGGGGGGTTGGAGGGGGGTCAAATATTTTGGGGGAAATAATAATGGAATTGACTGTCTGTATAAAAGATGATACAAAAAATACTGATCTTCAATAAAAAATAGATCAGAAGTGCACAGAATCTCTGCGGTCACTCATTTGGAGTTTAGTCACAGCTCACTTCTCGGCAAACAGTCTGAAGAGAATGTCAAACAGCTTGGCAGATCTGCAAAGTTGGTTCGTAATGTTGGAGGAGATAAAGATGGTCAATAAACGCACACATTTCTCTTTTTTTTTTTTTTTTAAGGGCAAGTGCAAATTGACAGCAGCCCTGTGGAGCCTGACCAGGACATCAAGTGGCCTTTATTTGCATCCAATTACAGCACTATCCCACAGTAAGCCACTCCCCTTTAAAAACACACAAAAGCCCACATAGATTGGGCTGCTGCCTGAAGAGAATGGACGACATGAACTACAGTGTTGTCAGTATTTTCATATCTGTGAGTTTTCTATGTATTTGGAGCATCTTAGTTCAAAAAATAGCTACTGATTACTGCAGATATGTGGGGTGGTGGTGATGAGGGGAGTTACCTGTTCCCATTCTAAACAGATACTCAGATACTTTCAAAATTGTCTCATGATTGTCAATAATTGAACACACGCTGTGCAATTTATGCGTTTCATGCCAGCGCCCATTTACTTGGTCTGGTTAATTGATGCTCTGATTATAAGCTTCTCTGTGAGACAAATGCTGCACCACCTCCCATATTTTCCCCAGCTCAAAAAGGCCACATGTTCTCAGTATGGAGCACATCAATGCTTCATACAAAGAAACGCGTCAATATGAAAAACATTCAGTTGTCTAGGGAAAAAAGTTGAAGTGAAATCCAGACAAAAATAATTGAAAAGGAATAAAAGGAAAGTGTTTGTCTTCTTCTTCTTCTTCTTCTTCTTCTTCTTATTATTATTATTATTATTATTACTGTTGTCATTGTTGTTTTGTTGTAATAATAATAAGAATAATGTACAAGAAAAGATCATACTTTTTAAATTCAAGTAGGCATATAATAAGCAAAATAAAATTGTTTACAATTTGTAGTATTATCTTTTTGCATTGTATATTGTCCTAACTGACATTTACCCAAGTTTCTGCCTAAACGACTCTGCTGTTCTTAATTACAGCATTTGCAAACAGTTTAAACCAGCAATGAAAATGAGCCCTAAAGACTTGCAAATGAAAAAGATTTGTGCCTGCACCTTTGTTTATTAAAAACACTTCTTGCAGGCCCACAAGGGAACTCCATTGCAATTATTTACAAACCGGTGATATATAGGCAGCAAATGCACACCTAGGCCCGAGAGAAAAGAAATGCTACATTATAAGAAGAGAGGGCGGTCTGAACACGACTCCTCACAAGCCACCATGCTGAGCTCATTTGTATTTAGACAAGAGAACACAAGGGTGGGAAAAAAAGGGTG